>NW_028293757.1:0-19606 GCF_964341445.2 Mesoplodon mirus | reverse complement strand
TCAAATCACGGTTGTTATCAGTGCTTTTGAATCAATCACGAATATCAGCACGTCTGCATACAATCCGTTAACAATCCATAACGTTCTTCACCATCGATCACCTGCTTGTATTCGGTTGTTCTCAAAGTATTGCAACTTTTTAGATCTGGAAAAAAGATCGCCAAAAGTATGTAATTTGACGTCGAAATTGATGCTGTGCTGGTCCTGGAAAAAAAATGCAGGGATACCTGGTTTTCGTGTCTCTTTAGGTTTCTACTACCACTTGTTTACTAACGAAAGGTGCTGCTCTTTTTTAATTTTTAATCAAACCTTTCTACTACGGATCTTTGTCTTCTAACTGTAAAATGAAATATAGTAGAAAAAATATACAATATGGATCAATACACTTTGCACCAGAAACCTGGTAGAACGTCATAAATTCTGATATATGCAATCTGAACATAGTGTTTGGCAACTGGTCTGAACAAATTTTGTCATCTATATGTCCATTTTGAGAATTTTATAAACAGAATTACCTTTATAATCTGTCACCCTATAGGTTTTTTTAAATGAGTCGAGAAGTTGTCAATATGTCTACATCTATAATTGTGACATTCTAAAGTTGTTCAGTTGGTTCTGATCAATTAAAGGGCACAAAAACTAAGAAACTTCTTCGTGTAAGGCTTTATTTTTGGCGATAGATAGCAACGGATAAGTTTTCAGGCTGCCTTAGATCTCTGCACAGATACATGACTTGGAACCTACTTCCCTTAAGGGTGCTTACCATTCGTTTCATTGAATACGTTTGATAAAACGCACGGACACAAACACATTACATATTAATGTATGACCATGGTTACTTGTGTACGGAAACTACATTTCATTTTGTAAAATGGATTCTATCACTTAAAACCGAAACGAGGTATAGGATCTCACCTTATTATAAATGACTAAAACAACTGTCAAATTGGATACGTAGTGGAATGGAATAAGCAACGTGTGGCCATTTTGCCCTTATGACGAACTGATTGCCATTCTCCAGATTTTCAGTTAAGTAACAGTAAGTAACAGTAACAGTTAAACCCGTCTATGTACAACGCAGAAATGCACGATTTGCCCTCAGGGCAGAGACGGTGATTGCATGATCTCGGGTACAGTGTACCTGATTTCTTGCAAAACTTGCGGGGACGAATATATTGGCGAAACGGGAAGACCTCTTTGTGTCCGCATAAAAGAACACCTAGATGGTAAATTTAAAAGCAAAGCTAACACTCCACTAGGCACGCATAGGACACAAAGACACAACGGAGAGGATTTTGATGTTAAGGTTAGTATTCTTGCACAGGAAGCTAGTATATCGGCGCGCAAAGTTCTTGAGGCATTTTGGATTAATTTCAAGAACTCAAACATGAAACCGCAAGGAAGAGTGCCTCCTAATCACACGTGAATCTCGCACAATATATCAGATTGATCTTCTAGTCTGATAAAGGGCACTCTAGAAGGAAGTATACCTCATTTCTCTTCCGCAGACACAACCTAGCGGTTGGACGAAGGCAGAGAAGTGGTGAGTATTCGATATTATTTACGCGGTTAGGATTTGGTTTTGAGTTTCTCTGTTTGAGTTATTGACGTGTTTGGCTTGGTAGATCGCTGTCAGTCAGACCTTTCCAGGCTCTGAAGAAGGCGATAGGGCCGAAACGTCAGCCTCATAATAAAATTAAAAACCTCGTGCTCGTTAAAAGAAGGAAAATCAATAAGTAACAGTAGTTGCTCACTGAGAACAAAAAAAAGACGAATTACTTGGATTTAAACAAAACAAGCTGATATTATGCTTAAATAGTTGCAAAACTAGGAGCGCTAGGTGAACTTCGAACCCGTGATTGCCCTTATTCGGGGAGTAGAGTTATCCACCACACCATCTGTGTCTCTTGCTATGCATTTCTCTCAGAATGTTTAGTATAGGCAGTTGATAAAAAGTTAAGAACAACAAATTGTTGTTGAGCTAAATCTACATTAATTGGCACAGGGAAGTGAAACACGAATTTGGCGAAACGTGCTTGATCATACTAAAGAAAGACGACACTGTTCTTCTTTATTTTCATGAATCTCATGTGGAAAGAATTTACTCTTTCTCCAACGGGTATGACTAAGGTAATTTTTATTCTATTCTTACTCACACTTGTTCTTATTTCTTCTCAACATTCTCTTTACGATGCCATCTAACAACCACTTCGTCTTCGTGGAAGAGCCTCTTCTTAACTATTCAACTGCGTCAAACAGACGAACAGCCCAGGATCCATGTTTCAGGTTTCACAAATTGAGAAAATTGAAAAATCGACTTTCACATTCGGAAGTCTATCTATAAGTGAAACTGCGTAAAGACATCTCGGAATCCGTGTCCGTATTTTCTCAAAAAGAAAAAACGAAGTGACTTCATACCTTATCTTATACTTTGTGAGGGCACATGGAATAACTTTGGCGTGACGAGGACGCTCGTGCTCTCGAGCAATTCAAAGTGTAGTGAACATAGATAGTACTCCATATCTTCTCCACGATAATGTTCTACATCAACAGAGAGCAGTGTGCAATGATGAACAAAGTACTCCATATCTTCTCCACGATAATGTTCTACATCAACAGAGAGCAGTGTGCAATGATGAACAACTGTAATGATGCGCTTAGAGCAAGCAGAACAGTATTTGCTTTTATTGGCGAGTTTGGATCTTCTCGACTTTTTTTG
This sequence comes from Mesoplodon mirus, assembly GCF_964341445.2. NCBI lineage: Eukaryota > Metazoa > Chordata > Mammalia > Artiodactyla > Ziphiidae > Mesoplodon > Mesoplodon mirus. The sequence goes on along the minus strand of NW_028293757.1, from coordinate 16,887 downwards.
GTGTAAATAATTACGTAAAAGTAGTTGAAGTAGTTCTTAGTTAGAAGACGTATTTTGACCAACGATATGTGTTATACGACGCCATAAGTGTTGTTACGTCAGCATATTAACGACAATTTTTCTGAAACTTATGCGTGAAACGCGTTCGTTTTTCCAAAATGTCGTGAATCCTATGCAATGCATACAGTCTCAAATGTCTAACCAAATAGCACATACCACTTTTTGGAAACTTTTTTTGGATACTGCTTTGCTGTACAATTTCATTTTGACTTTCTAGTTTTTTCTAATTACCATATATATATATATAATATATAATGTGTTGTTTATACTCCTCGATATTATTTTGCAACATTTCCTTATCTTACGTATTATGAAATTTACCTAGCCCTTCATTCAGTCATGGTCATTGAGCCCTTGATAATCGGCTTAATAATATTTGTACGTAGCCATCCTTAGTGATTGTTTCATGGTAGTTTTAAAGAAAAAAAATATACAACAATTTCAAATGACTGAAAAATGACAATGTCTAAATAAATAAACGGTAATCTTGTAGAGTATTCACAAGTGTAAATTCCTCGTCTTCGTATTTTATGACGTGATCATTAAGAATACTCATACCGATCATATCTCTTTCTACAATAACTCGCTACTTTATAAGATTACGATTTTTTTTTCTTCCCGTCCACCGTTTCCAATTATCTACCATTATTAAAAAACTATTGGTTAGTTGCAATAAAAATATTCGGTTGTCATTTATGAATTTATTACTCATAAGATTAAAGGACGTTTAAACGTTTGGCGTTGATCAATCTTGAGGAATGTGTCATGCATTCGTTGACTTCATCAAGCATCGTAGAGTGTCCACTTGTTGACTCAAGGACGAAGAGCGTACAATCTGATTAAGGACAAGGTGATTGTATGATTTCTCTAACAATTCTTCTACAACTTCCTTGGTCAAAAGGAATTGAATTTTATCTTCAATCGATTCTTCATCCAAAGTGAACAAGAAGAAGATGGAAGACGTTAAGAAGTACGAGGAACTTTTTGTGCTTCACCCGAAGAGCCTAGAGAAAGTGCATCTGAGGATGAGGATGAAGAAGATGAAGGTCCTATTGGTCAAACATCGTAATGTCATGCGATATCTGCTGGATTTTCGGTTACATTGGTAGCTTCTGCATAAAAATCCATAACTTTTAACAAATTTTTTTTTAGTCAAAATTTGTTATTTGTTTGTGGAAGCGGTGAATAGACACACATGAACAAGTTGCGAAAAGCGACAAACTGAAGGGGTGAAGATATTCATCGGATTTCGTCAGGAGGTAGGAGTTGTTAGACTGACACAGTTAGGTGATAATTGGAATTTGAGGCCGCTGGAGGAATTCCTATATGATTCGTAGAAATACCAAGAAGCAGATTCGAAAAGTTCTTGGGTCACCCCATTTGACCAACAATAACTAAGGATGGAAAGGAAAGTTGAAAGTAGTAGATTTATCGAGTTATTTATTATTTATCTAACAACAAATAGTAAATAATTATTATTAATTATTTATTTAAGCGACCTTATATCACACATGTATCACATTGTAAGCATCCATCAGCACTTCTTGTATTCGATTCATTTTCATCGCAACCATTTTCCACGAAGGCCTTCGCTTTTTGCATGTAGGTAGGGTTGTCGCTTAAGGATTTTCCGCCGTCGAATGCTGGTTGAGTCGATTTTCCTTGCAATCACGGGATTACCGTGCAAAGGCGTATCCCGTTCTTCATTAAGTCAGTTCCCATTTTTGCTCATTGGAGAGAGCTAGCCGGTGCCTGGCAAGTCTCACACCAATTTCCCAACCTTGAAGGTGAGCTCTGTACGGGATTCCACTAGTGCTTTGTACAGTGTCATGATGAACGGCATACCTGTCATGCGCTACCCGCCGCTAATTAATTAAAAGTCGATTCAATTTATTCAATTTGCCAATTTATTGTTGGTAACAATAAATAAAGTGAATACAAATAACGAAAACATCCGTAAACTTCGTTTATAGAAAGAAATAGTATTCCGCCAATACATACTATTTAAGAGATATATAGTATTAAAATATTAAAATTGCGAACAAAAGGTAGCTACACATGTTTAATTATGGTGTTTGCCAGTAAGGAAGCTATATATCCGATATTGTGACTGAATCACTAATGAAATAGCATATGACGGCTTATTAAATGAAAGATAGTATTTTTAAGTCTATCAATTGCTAAGGCTCAGTTGTTCTTAGGGAGAGAACATCAGATAAAAAAAAGCTATTTCATATGCATCTGCAAAGAGAATAAAAAAAAGGTTCTCAAAGAAGTCAGTCGATAGAAGCCGAGGATCGGAAAACTGGGCAATACGCATCAGAAGAAAAGCACTGTAACAGTATACAAGTAGAAAGAAAAGATGAAAATTATTATGATGGCCATAACACAATCATTTTCAACTCATCAAAACCTTAAATGATGGAATTCTACAATCAGATAAAATTATGAGGCCAATAAAGTGATTTGGTGTTCCGCGAATATGTTACAGAAGCAAAGTGTCTTCCTCAAGAATTTATGTATATGAAGTTTTTCTTCCATTCTGAATCCACTCGAAAGTGTTTGGTGAACGATCTCTTGTGGGAACTTGAATAAGATTGATATATCCAGCTCTAAATCTACTTGAGATCGACCCAAGCTGTCAGTTATCCATTGTACTCAGGCCATCAGCTCACCATACCTTGGAAAAGAATAAGAAAATATCAAAATGCCATCTGCTCAGAATAAAACAGGGCGATCATTTTATGGAACCAGTGCAATGAATGTTTCTCTTTAGATCATGTCAACAGTGGCTACAGATGTAAATTGTAGAAATTGTAAATTGTAAACCATTAAGTTTTTTTTTCAAAACGATATCTTTACCATAAATGGAAGGGTAATTAATGATTCAAGAGGATAAATACAGCAAAAACTTTTTTGCACAGCAAAAAAAGTTGTCAATAAGCACATGTATGGCTTACTTTGTAGTGAATGCGATTAATGTGTTCCAAGCGGTTATTGAAGTGGAACTAACGAGTGTTCAACTGGAGCTTAGTCAAAATTCATATTTACCAGTGCAATTCGATTTTTTGCAAAATGAGACCTTTGGTGATTTCCTTTCCTTCAGTGAGGATAACAAAATCTCGTATGAGCATCGTTAGTGAAAAAATTACCTGCAATAGCCTTGTGATAAATTTATTCCGCAGTCGAAATGTAGTGCAATGTTAAACAAAGTTTTCGAAAAAAAATAGCATTTGTAAATAGGGTGCCAAAATATTTGAAAACTTAAACTTTTTTGGTATTTTCTGTATTTTCGCATGCCATCCTAGCTAAAGTTTTTCTCCGAAGACTCTCAAATGAACCGCAACGTTGAAGTATTACTGGATTTGGATACAGTCCGAAATTTCTTCTCATCAGGGCAGCTTTTTCATGGTATGGAAACAAGTACACTTCCATTTTATCGATAACTGAATTAAGAAATCTCTTAGAATACCTCGATACATTTAAAGTCAGGGAACTGCAAAGGTCTGTTGAATCTTTATTTATTAGTCGCTTTGTTCGTTATATCAACGTTATATCAAGACGACACAACTTATAGACTGACTACTGTCTTCTGCATATTAAACAAAATTCGCTTTCCCAATGAATTAGACCTTTCAACTACTCGAACAGCCTTTTACCCTCTAAATTAATAGTTAACGATATTGGAATATAGGAGTTAACAGCGCTGTTTGTCGTTTAACGAGGACGGCCAGAGGATTGCAAGACATAGCTCTGTAAGTCCACAATATATATGAAGAAAAAAGTAAGAGCAAGAAAAAGCTGGGTCAATTTGAATGGAGCATATGAAGACTAGTCTCCATCTCATCATGCCGTTGTATTCATCCCACCATAATATCATGCTAATAATTAAAGGGCATTCCCAAAGGGCATTTGCACTTTCGATGCACTATGCGATGCAGCCGACTCTTGTTGTCAGTCTCCAACTTCCATGGTTACACTTTGATGAGCTGCCATGGATGAGGGGTTCATTCACCAACTACCGTTCTGTCGCGATAGCTCGTCACCTACCTCTTCGACATATTATTACCATTACTTGTTTGTAATGAGTCGCATTAATACATTTCATTCATTAGCATGTTGTTCATCAAGCATATGGCTTGTTAAATGTATGGCTTAAATGTAATGGAAATCTATTATAGCTCTCGTGTCAGTCATCTATTGATCAGTATGTTCACTAAACCTAACATTCCACTGTTCCTATCCAAGATTTGCCTTCATTACCTTATGTCGTAATTTCTAACTGCAATTTTTTATCCTTTGTGTAAAAAGTGGTGGTGGTCGGCGTTGATCAATCCCTGAGGGATGCGCCATGCATTCGACTTCATTTGACATCGTAGAGGTGGATGCATGCATCCTTTGTGTAACGTTCTATTTTCTTTTATTCTGTCTGGTTTTATGTTAACGACATCCATCACCTATCTATTCCATGTCACCCATCGTATTATTTGTTCGGGCAGTGTGAATGGGTTCATATTGTTACATACGTAGTTTGTATTGCATGTAAAGGTCTAATCACCCAAGTTTGAGGTAATGTCGTGAACACAACAAATTAGTAAGACCCGTGTAGCAACTAACGAGCAAATAATACATTGAAAACCCAGTAATGGACTGGAGCGGAAACAAAGCAAAAGCTAAATAGTTTACAAGTCGCTTTGTTAATAAACACTATCACTCAACCACTCAACCATTTCCTACACTCGATGTGTATTTTCTGCGCAGCATTTTTGATGTGGACGAAGTATCCGCCCATGTTTCTGCTTCATAGCACAAAGGTGGAAAAACTTCTGCCTCAAATAAATGGACTTGTAATTCAGGATGATTAATTTGGTCACCAAACTCTATTAGAACCTCAAATGAGGTTTACGCTTGTCGTTGCATCTGAGGTATACAGAGAATGTGATCTTCACAATAAATCAATGATCCATCTAACATGATCTGTTCTTATTCAAGTCATAGCTTCACAGTTTTCTTCCGATTATTCTGTATTGGCATTCATTTTTTCTTGACCTCATTCAGCTTAGCAAGCTTGTTTCTACTTCTACGATGCTGTTTGAAAAAACATTGTCACGAAAAAATAAACGTTTAAAATGAAACAATACTTATCCTTTTTCCGTCCAATTTTAGTGATTGCATACACCACTGTACCATGGCAATGGCGAACATTGACGATAAGGTGAATTGTTTTACTATTAAAAAAATGATAAAGCTTTCGGCGTTCATCAATCCTTAAGGGATGCGCAATGCATTCGGCTTTATTGGACATTGATTGAATGCATACTTGGCCCATACAATGACTTGCGGTTGCCAGCCGATGTGGCAAGTCAGTGTTTTTATGCTCCCAGACAATTCTGGTACTAATTTGCCGACCCCGGTTAGATAAAAGGCTTAATGAGGCAGGGACATGGGAACAAATCCAGTATGGATTGCAGGGCGCCTCTAAGCACCGTGCTACACGCCCCCCCAACTTGTTTACTAGTAGAAAAACTTATTGATAAATGACTTTTTGTACAAAAGATGCGTTCGTTCTGCAACTATTGCAATCGTCAACGTCTTTATGTAATTGCAAAGATACAAAAAAGGAATGGTATTCTTTTAGGGTTCACAATAGCTTGTTAGACTCAGATATGAACGAGACTATACTTGGTGACAAGTTAGGTGTTATTCCACGGGATTGTCATAAAAAATATGACGTATTTGCGAATGTGTTCATAAGGTAACCATAAATGTCTACTAATTTTAAAGTTTACCAACAAAAATTGCGCAATTGGAAGTGTGTGAGTGGGAGTAAACATGACGTTCATTACAAAACTGTTCCTACACTTAATTCGCATTTCATCGTAAAAATAACAAACGAGTAGCAGAGAATGTATTCGCCATTCTACTTTATAGAGTTGAATGTAAGCAATAAGAAGTTTGTCGAAATCTTTTTTAGCAAAGTACGACAAGTATCTACGCAGGAAAGGAAGCGACTGATTCAGTACAAAAGACAGGGCAAAAAAGTTTACTTGGTAAGAGAAGGTCCATCGGTGTATTCACTAAAATCAGTGCATATTTTTGCTAATATGTTCAAACTGATGAATAAGTCCGTGAGGATGTTATTTTGCTCCTAATCTGCCTGATCGTCTCTAGTAGCAATAAATTACCATTCACCACTATCCAGAAAGTATATGGGTAACCACAATCATCCACTATCGGAATCAAATGCAAGCTATCTAAGGACTCATGAAATGAAATGCAATATAGGAAGGACAAGCAGTCTACCTGTTGAAAAAAAGTTCTTGTTGTAAAGGTATGACTTTGAAGAAATACGGTTTGTGTAATTTGCTTTATGAAATAACTTACTTTGATTCATATGTTCATGTTCGCTATTGATAGTTTTCTATTCCGGAAATATTTTTGAATGATCTTTAGAAAAGGATAAAGGATAAAGTGGTTGGCGCTAATCAATCCCTGAGGGATCCTCCATGCATTCGACTTCATTGAACATCGTAGAGCTGACTGAATGCATATCTGGCCTATACAATGACTTGCGGGGGCAAGTCAATGTGTCAAGTCAGTGTTTTTATCCTTCCAGACAATTCTGGTACCAATTTGTCGACCCGAGGGTTGGAAGGCTTGGTGAGCCCGGGGCGCGGGATCGAATCCAGCGTGTATTGCAGGGCACCTCTAACCACTGCACTACACGCGCCCCAATGATCTTTATACAGATCTTTATTACGCGCAAAAATGTTGAACCTGTTTGTAATATCAACATTCAGCTGCGAAATTCATTTGAATCACTATAGTATACCTCACTGACCGGCGACCTCAAAGCTTTTATTTTTTATTTATTGTTGTTTATTACTATTTTTTTTTCAATTTCGTTAACTTTTGAGCGGGTTCGTGAGGTGCAGTGGTATGGGTGAGCCATACAATACACAAATAATCATTGGTTAGATCTCGCACTCCAGGCCAACCAGACCATCCCCTTCTTGGAACAACGCCAAGTGTATTATGTTTCGTCCTTTATGCTACTTTTGAAAAAAGAATACTTATAATTATAGAATCTCAGCTGTACGGTAGCGTCATCTCCGATTTTGGCTGCCGGGTAAAAATTTATGCATACATAACTATCGTTAAGGTGTTCCAAATCTGCCATTCTCTAGTCACTAATGTCTTTGTACAAAGTAATTTCCATGACCGACTGTCTTTTAACCTCGGCATTGTTAAATATTGGTTAATTTTTCTTTCTTCAAACAAACACGAGGTTGTTAAATAATTTTTATTTATTTAAAATATGTTTCGGCTGACGTTTCGGCGTAATCGCCTTCTTCAGAGCCTGTAAAGGTCGATTGAAAGCGTCTACCAAATCAAATACCTAAAAGCCGAACAGAGTAATTCAAAACCTATATTCCAATCGTATAATAATAATAAATAATTATAATATAAGATAATAGTAATCATAATAATAACAGTAATAAATCTAAAATACTCACCGTTTGTCCGCTATTCTTCCACTTCTCGAGAGAAGTGGAAGAGTAGCGGACAAACGGCTCTGAAGAAGGCGATTACACCGAAACGTCAGCCGAAACATATTTTAAATAAATAAAAATATTTAACAACCTCGTGTTTGTTTGAAGAAAGAAAAATTAACCAATATTTGTACAAAGTGTTTTTTTTCACAGATAACCTTTTTTTTTGAACGAAAAGTGGCGAAAGTATTACAGTAAACCGTTTCATGCTGTAATATATCTGGAGGAAAGGAGCCGCAATGGCGTCACTTTACTCTCTAATTTTAATTTTAATAATGATGCACCAACTACAACGATGTCGGTGTCGTCTCCAAGAACGTGGCACAATCTGGTAAAATCACTGAAAAAATATCGTTATATTATGAATATTTACTTTGTTAATGTACAGATAAACAGATGACTTTATTGCTTGAAAGATTTAAAACATCTAAATATTTGATGTAATAATTAGCTTTGCAGAGATGAGCAAAAGCAATATGAATAGAAATTCTATTCTTACGGTGAATTATCCTATGTATTGCATGCTAAAATCCAGACTCAAAACAATACTAAGCAGATCAAATATAGAAGAAAAACAATGAAAAAGAGGAAAAGATAAAAAAGCGAAAAATGAACAGAATCGAATTAACTGAAGACCCATGAAAGCCATGACGTTACATGTTGACGCAACCCGAACGACGCTTTTCGTTGTTACGACGTCCAATATTTAAAATCCTCGTTGGAAGTACCTACGGTATGCATGATAACTAACCATGTCATAATAATAGTTAATAATAATGATAGTAATAATGATAATGAAAATAAGTAATAATATAGTAATGCATACCAATAACATACAATAAAAAATTGGAAAAGTGCTACCCCAGAATCCGAAGGAGACAGCCAACGAAAATAGCAGTTAAATGAAAAATCTGTCGTAATCCTCAAAAAAAATCGCACATGGATCAAAGCAAAGGTAGTAATATGAAATCTCGTGGAAACAGAAGCCAGGGAATGGATTTCAAACGCGCAATGCAGACAGGATTCGTAAGGTTTCAAACAAGAGATGTTAGAGGTTGTTTTCATACGGCAGTTGACGACAAAGATCTTAATCCATTAATCGAAGATGCTTCTTCAAGAACTAATGAAGAGTAATGAGAACGCTACTAAGCCATTCAGCCAGCCATTGTGCAGTTCATATTTCTGGATCAACGTGCAATAAAAAGTGGATCTTATACGAGAGACGACGAAGTCCAAGCTATTGGTTGGACTGACATGAAAATCTTAAGAATTTTTCGAAGCCTAATTTCCGTTTGAGATTTGTTATAATTTATTTCAATTCAGAACGAATCATACAATAAAACGTCTTCAGTCTTCGCTAAACTACCACAACAGAGAAGGTTCAGGAAATCGACCGAAAACGCTCGAACGTGCTCTGTACAACTATCGCTTAAAAATTTGAACAGGTTCCGTAGATGCCTTTCTTACCCATCAGACTTCTCGTAACCGACTATCATTTTCAGAAGCATCTAAATAAATTCTTTCAAGGAAAAACCATTAGCAACCTACCCGCAGCAAAAAATGCTTTCGAAAGCTTCCAGAACTTCAGAATTCTATGCAATTGAAATAAATAAACATTTTAATGTACATTCTAAGAACTCTTCTTTAAATACTAAAGTTATTTTTCGATCGAACTTTAGCTTTTAACGAATGCAGTTCAAAGTCCGCAATTCCACCACTGGCGCAACCCTAACGTTGTTAAAAGTAACTGTTAATTACGCTACGCATATAGAGATACAACTTTATAAGGATTCTGATAAATCAGAACGATTGAAATAGGGCAAATGCATAATAGAAAGTTTAATACAAATATGACCGTAACCAAATGGCATTCAAGATGCAATTTTCGTCAATCGATTTCTTATCGCTACAAAAACTAAAAAGCGATTTAAAAAAATGGCTATTTTTGCTGTGTGTTTGTGAACTTCGTAGAACGCTAGAAGTTGCCTTTAATGACAATTATAACAACCGAAAAATGTTATCCCGAAAATCCTTGGAAAAACATCGAAGCTGCTAATGAAAGTGAAGTTTTCATTTAAGTGATTCCTCTATGAGTTATGTCACTAGATCAGAATCAGAAATCGACATACTTCCTTGCGTATCGCCTTCCATTCCACGATTAGCAGAATCTCTCTGGATTCGCTTCATAGCGTCGTAATCCGGGCGTTTGCGATGGCTTCCAAAACGTGTGGACGCAAACTCTTTAACCGTGTACAGCACGTCATGTTTTGGTCTGTATGAGAACATCAGCAAATTCTGTAAAACGAATAGATATGGATGGTTAGAAAGAAGACAACGAAAGAAGTAGGACACTAAGCAAGAGAAGTAAGAGTAAACACGCAGCTGATTCTAGTTCTTAATGGTACTTACTGATTGTTCTAAAACAGCATTACGGTCAGTCTTTGAGAGATTAACTGGTTCCAATTTAAGTTCAACGTATGCATCTTCCACATCATACACTGAAATGTTGTTTTTATTTCGGGCTTAAAAAATAACAAACCTCAGATTCCTTCAGCTAAAAGTTGTGCAAAAATCAAGTTGTTCGCTCTACTAAAATCAACGAAAGACGTAAAAAACATAAGCCATTGAAAACCAAGGCCTGAAATTCAAAAATCATTGAAGAAAAACAGTTTTTGTAAAAAACTACATCAGTTCGACTACCAAATTCATTGTAAGTGAACGCGAAATGCATTCATAATAACGAATATTCGAATACTATTTACGAACAATCGAAAACAATACGAACAATCCATATTTTCTATGCAAATCAGAAGATTCAGAAATATTCGAATAGAAAAATCTGGAATGTAAGCACTTGGAAACCGACGCAGGCCATTTGGATAGAGCATATTAGGCACATGGGTTATTCAAAGCAGAAATTATGCTTTCTTTCTTCTTTTCCTTTCTTTCACGAAGAATAAGCAAGAAAATAAAGCGTGAAAGCGAAATATTTAGGTGCTGCTTTGTTAAGTCTATGTCAATATCCTTCCGTATTCAGGCGAGATGGTGTTTGATTGGGTGTTTCGAATTTAAAATGAACCACTGCTAGAGATCTTTCCATGCAAAACAGCTTACCATTTGAAACGTTTTTCTGTTCGGGTGCTGTCGCAGTGGCATATGCTGGATTTGTGACAAATGCAGGTAACGGGCAGTACCTTCAAAAAACCTTTCGAAATAAGCAAGTAAGAACACAACTCGTTCACCATCAAACGTTAAATTTTTTGATAAAATACGTTAAGAACATCTACAAATACCATAGGCTTTTAAAGTCAGTATTGTATATTATCTGTTCAATCGACGAATGAAAAGGAAAACGCAAAATCCACGATGGTTATTCCATATTAGCAAGCACACACATCTTTAAAAATCGTAAAGAAGTCCCAGATTACCTTATGAAATAACCATTTTCTAACAGCAATACAATATAATGACTATTCGTATCTCTAATTATCCTCATTTTCATTATCTGTCACCTTGACGTGAAACTGGTGCACTACTTTGAGACCTTTTTAACTATTAAACCTTATTTGGAAAAGATATTTTCTATTTGTAGAGTAGCCAGAACACTGACCGATCACTTCACCCTAACGACGAACAAAGGTGATTGATGTTAATCTAAGAGCAACTCGAACTTCGATCTGAGGTTGTTGGAGCATGAGGGCATGTCATAAATGAGAACTCCAGATTTCAGTCAAGTAAGAAAACGCAAAATGCTATATGCAGGATGTGAGATCGTTTCGTAGCTAGGGCAGAGGTAAGGTAACTTGTTGAAACCTATGAGAGAATCGTCATGAAACATGAACTTCGGATCAACTTGGACACTTGTATATCACTTCTGGAAAAACCCCTGCACAGATTCTCTAACCAGCTTCATCAATACAAAACGAGAACTTGCACTTATGTGAATTCGATGCAATTGATTTAACAGCGATTATCCGTATTCTCGGTCTGATAAAACACGTGGCTATCGCCACTTATCACCAGGCACTCAGATTCCTCCTAAGCTAGTAGAGTAGCAACAGGAACTGCTTGATTAGCGTACGTCGATTGTTATTAAGTGTATCTTTCACCTCATTAATACGGTAGCTAACTATACTTGAATAGTAAGATCAGCAGCTAAAAATCGCGAAGCAAAGTGACCTTCCACAGGCGACGAATAAAGGGTTAAATATGGACCAAGAACAACGTCGTAAATACCCTACGACGTAGGTGGAAGAGAAGTTCATTGATGAGAACATAACCTCTATATGATCATTACTGGCGACTGCAGCGTTATAATTGGCCTCAGAAGAATGTATGAAGAAGTGCACATCGATATGAATGAAATTATGGGGAGAGAACTGGATGAGAAAACTTCCTAACTTCATCACCAATAGCTCTCATGTCATTTTAATATTACAGAAACCCGCTTCACTACTGTGAACACAAGTGAAATCCAGTGGAGTCAATGATAGCGAAGTTGTCCACGCTATTCGTAATCGAAGACTCTGCCCAACCTATGTCTCAACTGTACCAAATTTCTACCTAGGATTGGACGATTGGACCGCTTTCTTCAGAAAAGATTCTCTATCATTTCCCAGAAATGAAAAAATATCGCGGTATTTAACACATAACGGATCATGCGTATTGTATACAATCATATATGGCCGAAATAATAGGCCTTTTCAACACTAACACTTAAAAGACGATGGTCATTTTATCAATGCCCGGTTTTTGTCTTTTTTTTTCGCCTAGAGTCCTTTTTACTAAACCTTTTTGTACTCAACCGACAGCTTAATGAGAACAGATTTTGCGTTAGGCTTTGACCACTTAGAAACATTCGAAAGAAGGTCAATTCTGCGTCCTTTGAAAACCAACTGACTTAATTTCATTTTCAAACGCTCTAATGAACCATATTTGTCATGTGGAATGACAGAGTATGGAAAGCACAGAAATTGACTAGACATAAACTGGAAAACAAATTTTTATGAAAAGCGGTACTTTTGCACGGCACTGATTTTTATTGTATTGTATTCAAGTTCTGAACTCCTCAACTACTGTGGTTATCGGGGGTTACCCGCAATTCTCAAAAACCCACTCGGGTGCTATGGATTGATACGCCGTTTCCCAGAAAATCATAAGTCGGGTTGTTTTTCCGATTTTTAGCATGCTTTTGGATGCTGCTTTCGGCGCTATTCATGAGTAGTACGACCAGTTCTAATATTTTCAAATGGTATAAAAAATTCAAGAACAAAGCGAAAAGCTATCCTATTATTGAAAAAGGATGGCGACTGTCTGTGATTACGACATGGGAATACTCTTGCAGAATCATTTAGGAACTTTAAGGAATAAAGTGGTCATCCAAACATCTATTTATGTAAATAAGCAAAAATAAATATGCTAACTGCATAAAAACGTTACTTCACATCCGGATCCACTCCTTTCTCTCCGATCCAGAGAGATATAGGAACGCCATTCTCACCTTGTCGATAAAAAACCTCACCAGGATTGGCAAATAGCAGAACGTTTTCTAAAATTTTTCAGTAAAAAAACTCCACTTGTCATTTGTAAAATAAGCAAGGAATAGTAGCACTGCTGAGAGTAAGTAATACTGTGAATGAATATGGCGCCAAAACAAAATCCTAATATCGCTTGTTTGAGTTATACACAAAAAATGTCAAATCTCACCATAAGAGAGTGAGATACAACTAATGATAATCACTGATAACACTAATAGAAAATAATAGAGAAATAAAATACACAGCTAAAAAGTAAATTTGCTGTTCTTATATACCAGGAATAAACTCAAGGACTTCTTCAGCTGTAAGCCCCATCTCTGTTGCAGCTGTTATAATTAACGGATCCGTGAATCCATTCACCTTCAAACGAAGGATACGATACTTCTCATCTGAAGTTATATTGATCCGCTTAACAATGGTGGTATGATATGAATCTGTTAACACCATATGAAGTTGTTGTTACCTCTTCTCGGATCGTAAATATCCCATCGGTATTCGCGATAACGAGAAACTAGGAAGTTTGCAAGCTGACAAATGAATAAGCTTACCTAAAAACAAACAGTTATATTAATAATAAGGGGAATAAGGATAAGAACAAAATTGGGATAAGGTCGGATCTTAGCGAGTTTTTCTATAGTAAACACAACATAAAGTCAAGTTGAATATGGATTAACTGAGAAGCATTGGAAGAGGTAGAAAAAATGATTCATTAATTGCTTTTTATTCAAAATTAGTAAAAAGCAGAACAGCAATCAACTTATTAATGTTAGAAAAGCATCTTCATCGGAAAAGCGTCTTATTTGATCTGTACTGTGAGTGCAACCAATGGCTAGCCTGGAAAGTCCTACAGGTTTTTCACCTTTATAATCCTCCATGAAATACATCTCAGATACCTGGATACACTGCTTTCATTAATATTATGGATCCTAGTATTCGTTTTCTTATGTCTACCAGATAGATGATCAAATTTGCATTTGTATGCAGTCACAGAACATCCGACAGGAACTATTCACGGTTGTCGAACACATTCGACTCTCGGATTTCGTTCTAGATTAACGAATTCCTCGTTTCCTGAGGAGTGAGAAAATGAAGACCACAGCGTTCTGGCTATAGCAAAATTGCAATTATTAATTCAGTTATTTTAATGAGACTAGCTGTTTTTCATGAACAGTTATCATTAACCAATTGATTGGTATCGTCTTTGCACTACGAGGTTCTTCATATTTATGTAAACTTACTGGACGTCGAGGTAGTGGCCCTATCAGATACTTGGCAAGAAAATTGACGAGTTCCTTAACTTCCGTGTACATCCTGAAATGAAGTGGAAATGATCTGCCTCAGCTGACTGCGAAAGACATGTCAACACGCATGAATAAAGGCTATAAAACATTGCCACGTATATTTGAACACATTAATGATTTCTGTCATATTATTCTTCACATGTTTTCTTTTCATGTTGTGACTTGTCAATTGTATCGATCGTTCAGTTCCTCTCTACCAACTCATTCTATTGGAATCGATTTTCATCAGAAAAAATTTTTCCAGTAGTTGTTTTCAATAATTTCAACGTCGGAAAGTACTCCATCGTTTGAACATAACACATTATTAGTTGCTGCAAAAAAATCTAAATGAAGTACGCACAACGATAGTATAATAAAAAATTTTCGTAAGTAATAAATGTATATCACTGCAAACCAACAGAATATAGAAGTGAACCCAACAGAACAAAGACAATGAGCCGATTTCTGATTTCATCTGTGTCTAGAAAAATGCAAGACTACTTTTGCTCCACATCTAACCCTCGAGCCGTGGGAAACGCGTTACGCAGTATCGTTATCGAAAATCGGCAGCGGTAAAGGAATAGAGTAAGTTAGTAGCCACGATAAAATGAAGTATATTTAGAACTTTACTGATTTTTTAAGAGGCAGTTTCCGATATTGTATTACGTGGTGTTTCTGTCAGGTAGAAGATATGCAGACCAAACTAACAATGTGTGTTGTTCTAAAAAGCATATTAAGAAAATATATGACTGAAATCTAATCATTACCTAGAAAATAATGGAAATAATGCGAAGTGCAGTTGACAAATGCAGGAAGACAATGGAAAGTGTGAAGCTTAACATTAAGAAATAAACAAAGCGGAGAAGAATGGAAGAGCTCTACAGTGAAAAACGACTATTAAATTGCATAAAATACTGTATGAGTACTATTATGGTCATAAATTATTCTGAGAAGCAAAGCACTGTGGTTTGAAAGAACAGGACGACCGCTTGAGCGGATCAGGTGGAACGATAGTAATGATTACTATGTTGATAAGAATGGGCGGAGCATATGGATGATGTGGACGTGGATCCCAACAGGAAGATAAAGGAAGATATCACGATCGATCAATAGGTCGAATTCGATACTGTGCACATGCCATATCGTCCGCCAAGAGCTCAGAGCTGCATTCGATTGACCTCAGAAGAGAAGCAGAAATCATGTCGACAATACGTCCAAACCTACCGTACTGCCATCAACGCAGATATGGCAGTGTCTCAGAATATTAAGCACGCAGAACGACGCAATAAAAACAAAGATATTTGAAGAAAATAAAATAAAAATGTTTTCATATTAAAAAGATGGGATCACAAGGTTTTATAAGAGCAGCAAGAGTATAAGGGCTTAGAGTCGGAGAAATTCGTCAAGAAGCCTGCAAAAATTTCTTGTATACGTTAGAATAATCCATGGATCTCCACTCATTGAAGATCATCCTCACTGAGGGATCTTGGGCCAGTTGTTTCGAGGCTACATAGCGCGTCTCCAAGTAGCGGATAGGGGTCAAACGTGGACCAAAAGTGACCCTGTACCTCAAAGAGACGCAGGTGTATCAAGTGGATGGACTTTCTTTTTCTGCTGCGCCGATTTGCCTAAGCCTTCATGGTTAGAGCCCGGCTCTACCCCGTGGGTACAGAAAACGTCAAACACAGTGAAATAAATGGGTGTCATTCGCCCGAACACGAAACAGCCCACGATACGGCAGCGTTGGGTAGGACGAGTATGGAGAGGGTGCTAAAATCTCAGGCAATTCTAGGCTGCCTAAATGTGAAAGGTGACGATCTGTACCTACAATGAAAGATTACTTGTATCTAAATCCTCAATTGAGGACTTGTTGATGCAGGCCAAAAACATCAGGCACGACGTCATCGAAATTGCCAAGACGAGAAGACGCCGTCTATTTAACGCAATCTACGATTCCGAAGAAGAACTGTTTTTCGGATCATGCTACAGTAGAGGAGTTAGCGGCGTTGGTGTCCTCGTCAACACGATTTTGGCCATGAACATCAAATCGCAGCTAACAACACGAATGGGACGGTTAAGGTTGAAGAGATGTGGAGCTATGCCAGCTTTGACTATCTTCGTCTACGCACCCACATAAATCTACGGTGAAGATGAGGTCAAGGCGTTTTATGTGTGCTTGGAGAAGTTCTACAGAGAAGACCATACCTTCTTCAAAGTCATCGATGGATTTTAACGTTAAGATTGGACCAAGAAGGACGTCCGAAGAACATCATATTTGGACCTACGGATTAGAATGGAACGAACAGGGAGAGAGGCTATCTGAGTTTATCATGAGAACCAAAACCATCCATGGTAACACACAGTTCCAAAAGCCTCTCTCTCAACGCCGGACGTGTGACTCCTCCAATAGAGAGTACCAGAATGAAATAGACGACATCATAGTAAACCGAAGGTCCT
>NW_028293758.1:0-19656 GCF_964341445.2 Mesoplodon mirus | reverse complement strand
GGGCACCCAATATGTAGCTTAAAACCCTCAACCCCAGGGTGGATCTCCTCCTGTGTATTTTCCCTTTTCCTCTGAGCCCCTCCTGTGGGGACAGGTCTTGACTGATTGCTTCTTTTCCCTTCCTTTCTTTCTTAAAACATTTCTGTTAGTTTCTAATTCATTTTTAGTGGAGATTGTTCCACAAGTAGATTTAATTTTTATGTGTTTGTGGGGAGAGGTACGTTCTGTGTCCTTCTAATTCACTATCTTTTTTTTTTTTTTTTTTGCAGTATGTAGGCTTCTCACTGTTGTGGCCTATCCCATTGCAGAGCACAGACTCCAGACACACACGCTCAGCAGCCATGGCTCATGGGCTTAGCCGCTCCATGGCATGTGAGATCTTCCCGGACCGGGGCATGAATCCGTGTCCCCTGCATTGGCAGGTGGACTCTCAACCACTGTGCCACCAGGGAAGCCCCTAATTCACTATCTTGATTGATCTCCACCCTTGCTGTGATTTGAGTTGGGCAAGAGTGTCTTTTAGCAGTTTGTGTTTAAGAAAGCTTCTTTCCTTCTTTTTTTTTTTTCTTTAGTTTCAATAGAGCTAATCCAAAGACACAAAGATGGCCAAAAGACATATGAAGAGATGTTCAACATCACTAATCATCAGGAAAATGCAAATCAAAACCACAATGAGATATCACCTAAACCTGTCAGAATTGTTATTATCAAAAAAATAAATAGTAAGCATTGCCAAGGATGCAGAGAATAGAAAACACTTGTGCATTGTTAATGGAGATGTAAATTGGTAGAGCCACTATGAAAAACAGTATGGATATTCCTCAACAAATTAAAAATAGAACCACTATACTATCCAGGAATTCCACTCCTGAGTATTTATCCAAAGAAAACAAAAACACTAATTTGAAAAGATATATATATACGTACCCCTTTGTTCATTGCAACATTATTTGCAATAGCCAAGATAAGGAAGCAATCTAAGTGTCCATCGATAGATTAATTGATAAAGAATCTGTCGCAATATATGCAATGAAATATTACTCATCTATAAAATAAGAATGAAATCTTGTCATTTGGGACAACATAGATGGACCTAGGGAGTATTATGTTAAGTGAAATAAGTCATATAAAGAAAGAAGAATACTATATAATTTCACTTATATGTGGAATTGCAAAAACAAAACAAATGAACAAATATAGCAAAACAGAGCTATAGATACAAAGAACAAACATGCGATTACCAGAAGGCAGAGGGGTTGGGGGGGGTTGATTAAGAGGTACAAACTTCCAGTTGAAAAATAAATGTGTCTCAGGTATGAAATGTAGTGTGGGGAATATAGTCAATAGTTATGTAATATATTTGTATGTTCACAGATGGTAACTAGACTTATCATGGTGATCATTTTGAATGTATAGAAATATCAGATCACTATGTTATATAACAGGAATGAACATGCTGTTATAGGTTAATTATATTTCAGAAACAAACTCATAGAAATAAAGATCAGATTTGTAGTTACCAGAAGGTGAGTACTGGGGACCGGGGGAATTGGATGAAGGCAGTGAAAAGGCACAAAGTTCCAGTTATAAAATAAATAAGTACTAAAGATGTGATGTACAACATGATAGATATAATTAACACTGCTGTATGTTATAAATGAAAGCGTTAAAAGATTAAATCTTAAGATATCATATCAGAAGAAAAAAATTTCAATTTCTTTAATTTTGTTTTTATGTGGATGTTCACTAAACATATTGTGATAATCATTTCCTTCTTTATGTAAGTCAAATCACTTTGCAGTACTCCTTATACAGTGCTATCTGTCATTTATATCTCAATAAAACTGGAAGGGGGAAAATGTCTTTTTCTCTCTTTTTTTTATTTTTAGTTTCACTAACTGAGTTAATACAGGCTCAGTCTCAGGTGATGTGGTTTGTGTTTACATTTCAAAGACATGATAAGATTTATAACTTAATGTACACTGAATGAAAATATAAGTTTCCTCCTAAGAGTTTTGGAGTATATTTCTCTATTATCATAAGTCTTAGGGTAATTATTATTCAATTTTTTTTTGTCTTCTTAAGTACAGAACAATTTTGCTGCTATACCCTGATCTTTTACAATATCTATAAGCATTTGGATAAAAATAGGTAAGAACTTGAGGCTGATAAATTTAAGTGGGTTTTGATTTGCTTTTAGAGCTATAGTTCCAGTTCCATAGAGATTTGTAAGGTAAAGACACTTGTTATTATTGTCCTTGAATATTGGCCTCCAGCTGAGTTATTTTCTAATTATTTGTAGGAAGACCTAGGGAATTGTTCAGGAGATGGGGTAGTTTAGAAATAGAATTTATGTTGGACTTTTTAAGTCTAATGGCTAGCCATTATCCTTTTTTTGTCCCCTTCAATTTGATTCCTCCATCAGTACCAATTTGACAGCTGTTTATGATGAGTCATCTCAAAATTTCAAATTTTTTTCCTATTAAATATAGATAACTTAAAGGATCCATTATCTGGTCATTGACAAGTAAGATCTTATATAATTTCAAATAACAACTCAGACCAGTAAGCCGTTTTTATGACTTAACCAAAGACGGAAAACCTGTCTCACAAGAGAGGATGTAGCCCTCCTAAGATCGAGAACGTTTACTTCCAGAGTTAGTCTAAGAATGTCAAAGCCCTTCATTGCTACAGGAGGTAAGAATGGTGTAGTGAAAATGTTGTCTCCAGTTTCCCAGGAAAAGGTGTTATGTCTCCACTCACAGACTTCCTAATCTGAGACACCAGGCAGGCACTACTGGAATGGGATTTTTCCAGCAATAATGAGGCAACAAAGGTTAAGATGACAAAGAACCTTTATGGACTGGGACCTCTTATGACAAATTCCCCTGAGATCTGGCATGGCAGAAAAAAGAGTGCTGCTTGTGATTTTGTCTTGACCCACACCTATTGGACTGTCCACCAGATGCACTGTGGTGAACGCATCTTCCAGATATAGGAGACCAGAGACAATAATCTCACTGGACACAAAGCTAACTTTCAAGACATAGAACAAGGTGGAAGGAAAAATTTCATCTGGTTTTTACATAGAGGACCCACAGCAAAGTTTGTTTAAACAAATGCTGATCTTGTGAGAGACTTTAACCCACTAGTATGTGAGGGTGGCTCAAACAGCAGGCTTCTAAAGGGCCTTTGCCTGCTGTTCTGCCCTATGATTCTTCTACATTATGACAAACAATACAACAGAGACAAAGAAAAACAGTGACCATATGTGTGAGAAAAGGATCAATACAAACCAACAGTACTCATTTACCAAATATCAGAGTTGTGCTGTCACAATATTTTATCCTTCTTATCTAAGTGGAGAGAGAGAGAGAGAGAGAGAGAGAGGACTTTCACTACTTTTCCTTCAACCAGATCTTGCAGGCAGACATCCAGGAGGCTGCTGTGGTAAGACATTTTACTATCTGCCAGCACATGTCAGATGTCAAAGGGTTTCTCAGCAGTGGCAACCTTGGGGCAGGGGTCGAACCAGCCTCCTGATTGGCTTGCCAACTGTCATGGGGGGTGAAATTTCCCCCTCTACACCTCTTTTGAGTTCATGCGACTGGACTAATAATAAAATTGACACAACACAGATTAGCAGAAGAAAACGAAACAAGTTTAATTTGTGCCTACAGTGGTCTCATAGAAATGACACCTAAGAAGTGGCCAAAGCAGACATCTTTTATACTTTTTAGACAAAAAATTGACAAGACAAAGAAACTTAGGCTTTGGATGCTTAATAAGCAAGGAATTTAAGCAAAGTTTGGGCTTGGGTAGTAAATAAGTAACAAGGTTTGTTTACATAGCCTTCTCAGTCCTGAATTCCCTATGTCTGGTGATAAGGATGTCTTTGAACTCCTGGTATAAGGAGGGCACCTTTCACATGAGAGACATATTTCCTGCTGTCAGGGAGACAGAGAGAAAGGTCAAAATTTCCCTCCTGCACTGGCCATTTCTAAAGTAATTTTAATTTGAAATAATCAATATGCCATTGAGGTATATTTAGGGGTGCCCTGCCCTGGGCCCCAAACAACCTCAATTCCTCAATTCCCTTTTAAGTAATATGGGAATAAACACATTACCCTCACAGTAGGAAGATTAATTAGAAAATATATGTACAAGAACACACTGCTTCTCCAAATCAATAGTTGAATTATCATTAGGTAAATATCAATCTGAATCTGAAGAGGATACATGCAAATGACCATAGAGAAAAATGCTATTTGTATGTTTGATATTCTTCCATAAGAAATAGAACAGACCGAATCTTAATAAAGCCCCTGTGCAATTGAAAAAAATGATAATATATATTGTACTCAAAATAGGAGAAAATATAGTTGGCTTTTAAAATAAGTTTGTATACTTTAATACATTTGTATAGTGTTAGATTGAATATTGCTATGATGAAATGTGGTCAAGAAAGTAAACTGGATCTTCTAATTATCTAAGTTGTTGACCATAAAAATAATAGATAAAGAGATAGCAGTCATCAAAGTTGCAATTATAAACAGACATTTTATGAATGCACTAACACTCCTGGGAAAAATACCTATACTTACTTCAGTTCACAGATATTTTTTTCTTCTTGGAAAATGTATTTTTGTCTGTGTAATTTGGACTACATTATTCGGTTATAATTTCTTACAGTTAAAGAAGGCCACATTCTTTCTTCACTTTTTTGCTGTTTATTTTTAGTGGAATTTTCCACTAGAATTAATGCTTCAGGTTTATTTAGGTCAGAGGATAGTCTCTTAGTCTTAACATCCATTATTCATACTTCAGAAATTGCTGGGACCCAGAAAACTGTGGTCTGTTTCAATCCATTAATGCTTGATTCTTGGACAGCTTAATGCATATGTCTTCTTAGTTGAAATCTTAAAATCTCAGGATAGTTGAACAGAAGAATGTCTTTAGTATTTGAAATGATGAGTAAAAGTGTATAAGAAAAAATGATAAGATATTCCATTATACATCTAATACCAGATTTATTTATATATTATATAATTTATTATATTTTAATGTGTAAATTTGTATTTATATGCAACATGCTATAATGCATAGAATAAACTGAACATCAGAGACTCTTTCAGCTTGAGAAATTTCTAAAATTTCCAAATGTCTGCACCTTTAAAAGGAAAACAAAGCACCAGTTAAATGATCTTTACTGTTAAAACCCTAAATATTTAAGAAAATACACCCTAGTATCATCATAAACATTATCATAGCTATCACATAATCTAACATTCCCTGAGTATTGTTTAACAGGCCTTGTGCTAGGTTTGTATAAACAAAGCAGCCTGAGCAGACAGAACTTAAACAAAAATGATAGGGATCCTATTTGTGAGCGGTCAACGGGAAGTACAGAGTTTGTGTTGCAGATTAGGGACAAAGAGTGAAAGCCTAGACTCTTTGTGTTGAAAGCTTGAAGTTCTGTTATTCATTAGCCAGCATCAGAAAACACTTAAAATGACTCTTTGGCAACAAGCAGAATAGAAATAATAACTTTGTTTCCTCTCTTAAACTCATTCACTTTATACATAAATTTATCAATATAACTCTGGATTAGATTTCATGAACACAACATGTGTGTATAAAAATCACCTTTTCATCTTTATGCTATTATGTTAAATGCTATATGCTATTATCTTTTAGCAAAATGATATACATGGCAGGCCTCCCAAATGGTGAAGTATCCATAAGTCTAATTGGCATAATTTAGGATCCTCTTTCTTTCCCAGACCTTGAAATCTCCTGAACATACTGACCCTTGGCGGTCATTGGTTTCTGTCTGAAAACTTTAATGTGGGATGGATCTTGGACCAAGTGACCCAAGAAGTCTTTCTGTGATTTAATTGCTTTTATTGGCCTAATTAATTTAAAAAGCTTAATTATGATACCACATGAGTGCTGTGCAAAGTCTGTAAAGTACCATTCAATGACAGTCAGATGAAAAATGCATCAATAGCATTTTTTACCTAATTAACAAAATAAACTAGAGAGATTTATAGTACAAAGTATGTACCCTAAAAAAAATAACTCTACTTTTCCTAAATTTTCATGGAAATGGTAATAGGAATTGTATGTAATTTTAAAAAAGTTGTATCTCTATGTGAACATTAAGAAGTTACCATATGTTCCAGTTATCTATTAGTTAATAAAATGTCAACTCCAAACTTAGTGGTTCAAAATAACACCAACCATTTTATTTTTATCATGCATAGCTTTGGAGTGGACTGAACTCAGCTAGGTAGTTCCCACTCAGGGTTTCATGTGTTTGCAGTCAAATAGGGCAGGGCTGGGCTCATCTGAAGGCTCCCTCACACATGCGTCTGGCACTTGGGCTGGGAAGACTGATTAAACTGGAAAAGATGGGGCCCCTCAGAAACATCCTTCCACCTGGATGTTCTTTCACATGGTCCCTTCAGGACAGCAGCTTTGGGGCAGCTGGGATTTTTATGTGGTGGTTCAAGGCTTCAAAGGCTAATATCCGATAGAAAGAGAGCCTGGCATAAACTGTATAGACTTTTATAGCCAATCCTCATTTGTCAGACAGAGTTACTTCTGCTCCATTTTATTCATAGAACAATCACAAAAACCCATCCAGTTTCACTGGGAGGGAAATAAACTCCCCTTCTTTAGGGGGATAAGCAAGACTCTGGAAGTGCATGTGAACCAGAAAATAATGTGTGGCCGTTTTTGGTACATACAATCTACCATACCATCCTCATCTGGGAAACTTCATATCTGTATCTCAGGTAAGTACAGGCAAGATGGGATACAGGGGGGAACCTACCAACATGTGATTTACCACATAGAAAGAAAAAACATATCCAGGATGTCAGGGATGGACACCAGGTAACACCATTCCCCCCAACCAAAACCCCTAAATTCCATAGAAGATCAGGAAATGATGGGGTCTGTGGGGGTCAGTCTCATTCAGGGAGGAGATTGTGTAGGAGGAGACAAAGAAAGAGTAGAAGAAACAAAAGAAAGAAGATGGAGAAGAGACGGGAAAGGGAAACAAAACTATATGTTAAAAAATGAAACAGAAAAGTAAGTGGCCTTAAAAAGGTCTGACTTCTCTTCAAGACATTAGAGAAAAATCTTATTGATTAAAAAAAAAATTATCATCAAAGATATCTGGGCTCTGCAATTTTCTATCTGAATGAGAATGAGGAAGTCACTAAACCTCTCTCAGCTTTTCTCCTGAGCCATAAATTGTAAATAATATTCATACTTAAACCTTATCATCATTGTGAAGATAAAATTAGACAATATGTAGAAAATACCAGGGACTGAGCACAAGGGCCTAAATAATGCTCACTATTCCAGCAAGAGATGTCAGGTATAAAAAGTCCATTTTATCTTCATGGATGCAACATGCTCACTTCAACATACATTAAATTCATATATTCCTTGGGTTTGTTTCTTGGCTATTTATTATATTTTCTTAAATTTTTATCTATGTACCAGTGTCAAGCATATTGTTGAAAGGATTGTAACCGTTATAAAATATGTGTATACCTGTTAGTACAAGACCTTCCACATTTGTTTTCAAAGTAGTTTTCCTCTATTCTTAGATCACCAAATGTCCAGAATGTTGAAGGGTAGATTCTACTATTGAATAAGCCATTGAAGTAAAAGGAACTTTTAGGACATTTCCCCTCTGGCAGTTTATGATTCTAGGAAGAAGTAAGGTACTTTGATGCAATTCTTCTCTGGACAGTGAGAGACCACGTGACAATATTTAAACTTCATAAGGTTAGAAGCAAACAGATTATACATCAAATTGACAAAGTGTTTGTAAAACTCAAAGTTAATAAAATGAAAAAAACAATATCAGCATATGATTTTTATGAATCAAGTTAAATGTCTGAAAAATTCCAAGCATGGAATCACAGATAGATACAGATGTATACCTTCAGTAATAGGTAATGATTAGCATCAATATCAGTGTGATTACTACTAATTTCTTTGGCAGTTCATGAAATTATCTGGCTGATGGAGTTATATGGATTTTTATTTATAAATAAATGACAGCAATCAGCTCTTAAACTCTATGAAACAAATCACCAAGGTATTTAAATTGTGCAATATAATACTTGTATAACTGTTCAGCATCTCTATAGGCAGCTGTAAGATCCTGGAGAGTGGCAAAGACTAAATCAAATTCAAGAGATGGGAGAGTATGGTGAGGGAAGAGGATCATAGTTGAGGAGAATGCCAGACAGTCATCATAACTATGTGCTTGTGAAGTGTTGTTATTCTCATTATACAGATGAGAGAAATATAATTCAGAAAGGGAACATTGTATGAGAGGAAACATACACATATACACACATTACAAATGCACACACACACACATCCTATGTGGGGAAAGTTGGCCTTGATTCAAGTCTTTCAGATTATAAAGCCTAATTTCAAGCCTCTCTACCTTATTGACTCTCACTTTCAGGAAATGGCATCATAGAGATATCTAATTTAAAATGGGAAAATCCAGGTTGTATTTATAATATTTCTTCTGTCTTTGTGTTCTCTGCTTAATGGTGCAGTAATATATGGTATAAAGTAAGGCAGATCATAAAAACAAGTGTAATACCAACTGCAGCATTATCTGTGTAACATGCTGTAATGGATTATGTAATTAACTCTTCCACTAGTAGCCACTAGCCACACGTGGCTAATGAGCATTTCAGATGTGGCTGATCTGCATCATGACATGCTGAAATGTAAAATATACATCAAATATCAAAGACCTAGTGTCATAAAATGAATATGAAAAATATCATCAATATATAATCAATATTTTATTTTGATTTTTTTTGCCGTTCAAAGTGTGACATTTTTAATGTTGATTATATGCTGAAATTATAATATTGAATTCAGCAGCTAATAAGAATTAATTTCACCTGTTTCTTTTTACTTTTTTAATGTAACCACTAGAAAATTTAAACTCATGTGTATGGCTCATGTTATATTTCTACTGGACAGCACTGATGTAGAAGCATTGGAAAAAATAGATTTATTTCTCATGTTCCATACAAGAAAACTGAAGCAAGATGTGTTAAGTCACTTGTCCACTTTCATGTAAAGCTGGAGGGATGAAAATTAGCCATCTCATCTCAACTATTGAAATGTAATCTTTTAAACAGGAAGTGAGCTTAGATATAGTCTATTATGATTCCTGAATTTTAGCATTTGAGGAAATTTAGACTGGAGGGTTTACAAAATCATCTTAGAGGGAAAAATCATTGAGAATTATAATTCTCAGCAAATGCTCTTTCTACTCTATAAATCAATCAGTACATGCCACAATCCCATTAACCTTCTTCTTTAAATCCAAAAAAAACATTAGGTTGGATTTAGCTAATCCTTACCAGGTAGAACCATTTTTTAAGTTATTGAACTCAGTGCCAACTCAATAATAACATAGAGCTGTAGTTTGGGCACTTCAATAACTTTACCCTGAAATGGTACCATTCTCTTTTCCAGCTACACAGCAAAAGCTATCTAAAGACTAAATAACAAACCAACAAAACACTAATAGAGAACATTTTGACGTTTTCCCAAAAGACCTAGATTTCATAAGGCCAATTCACTTGTCATATTAAAAAATAAAATACACAGAACAGTTTGAGATTTTATTTTTCTTTTTAAACTTTAGATTATATAGCAATGAGTCTTCCCAAAGAAGAGACCTAAAACCTTTGCTTTTTTTAGCATGTGTTGGGCAGATGATCACTATGTAGTCCATTAAATAGTGCTGAATATGACCTCAGGATAACAAAAATATGAAAATTAGCATTTTATCACTTTGGAAAACCCAGTACTGTTAAGATATACAGGGAGCCAACATAGCATAGTTAAGGGTGTTCAAGTTTGGAGCCTGGTTGTTGCATTCACATCCCTGTAGTCTTACTTGGGTAAGATGTTTAAATGTTTCTCTATCTTGGTTTCTTCTTTAGAAGAGTCAGGATTGAATATTATCTCCCTCATGTGTGTTGTGATAATAAAATGAGACAGTGTGTGAACTTATGTAGCATATTACCTGAAACAACATAGGTACTCTAAAATACTCCTTGAACGTGAACGTGTTTGCATGTATACTTACCAACTGCTTGTCCTAAGGCAAATCACTGAAATTTCGTGTTTATCTTAAATAATGAGGATAATAATGGTACCTTCACCATAGAGTTATTGTGAGGATTAAATAATTTAATATACATAGTATACTAACAACAACGTTTATTTATTTATTTATTTATTTTTATTTTATTATTATTATTTTTTTTTGCAGTACATGGGCTTCTCACTGTTGTGGCCTCTCCCGCTGCAGAGCACAGGCTCCGGACATGCAGGCCCAGCGGCCATGGCTCACGGGCCCAGCTGCTCCGCGGCATGTGGGATCCTCCCGGACCGGGACACGAACCCCTGTCCCCTGCATTGCCAGGCGGACTCTCAACCACTGCGCCACCAGGGAAGCCCCAAAACAACAACGTTTAACAACCATATGTGTTTAATTAATGTTAACTTACTATTATTATCCTCCTGATATCACTGTTATCTTTCATATGTTAATTAGGGTTTACTTAAAGAAATAATACCATATACAAATGGAAATGCAATATGAAATCTAACATACTCACATCCATAAGAATTTTTATATATGTGTCTCACAAAATGCACAATTTAATTATCTTTACCTTTATTAGTGAAACAAAAGTCAGAGGAGAAAACAAATTTAAGTTTAAACTTTAAAAGTGTACATTTTCCCAAATTTAAGAAGAAAACTACTCTGCTTTCTAAAAGAGCATGTAATGGAGTTGAGGATGTCTTAAGTTCAGAGTGAATGATTTACTAGTATATGGTTCTGGGAAACTCATTGATTTTTTTCCTCCTAATTTACCTGTTGTTGTACTTTATTATTAT
Source organism: Mesoplodon mirus (assembly GCF_964341445.2). Lineage (NCBI taxonomy): Eukaryota > Metazoa > Chordata > Mammalia > Artiodactyla > Ziphiidae > Mesoplodon > Mesoplodon mirus. The sequence goes on along the minus strand of NW_028293758.1, from coordinate 8,682 downwards.
ACTATTTGGGGCTTCTGTTGCTCTTTCTCCCTAATATTTAAGGAATAAAGTAAATTATCTTCTGGGTCTTTAATTTATTCTTGTCAAAAATTGTCATCACTTTTTAATTCTCATTCTAAGAGGACATCACTGACTTCATTATGATAATCCTTCCCAAGGCCATTTTTAAAACCAAGGAAAGGACCAATTCATTATCTAATGGCATTTCTTGAAACTGAAGCTGTTGAAAGTCTCTATCATTAACTGAAGCAACATCAATTTACAAGACATTATTTATGCCAAACTAATCAATTTGGAGAAGGTGAAACCAGTGTTAACAACTTGATCAAATTAAAACAAAAATGGCTTTTAACTGAAAATGAGTAAAGTGAGAGAGTAGACATTTTTTGCTTAATACATAAATATATATCTACTAACATTGAACCTTCTTCATTAAATCTTATAAAGCTTAATATTAGATAGAATAAAAATCTTGGATGTGTTTCTTTTAAATAAATTATTTTGAAAATAGCTTGATTATAAATAAATTAGAGAAGTAATGAAATTGCCTAAGTATTTTAAGTAATTAAGTCACTGAGTCATGTATTTTCATTTTCTTAAAACTAAATAACTGTTCAACCATTGAAGTGGCATATATTTCTAGTTTTCCATGTTCATAATACTTTTATTTTTACTATAGGAAATTGTCTTTTTGTACTGTTTAAAGTCTATACAGAAAATTAATGAATCCAGAACTCTTTATTATACCAGGATCTACTGATTTGTTGAAACAATAATAAAATGTCATGATAAAGAACAGTAGATTTATACCCTAATAGTTGAAATTCACAACAATGGAAAAGATAGACATTTGACTGGAGTAAGAGTAGAGGGTATTTTCCAGAAAGTAGAAAGATACTGCTGGTATGTCTGATTCCTAGAAGTGAGAAAGTGATGGCTATCTTTCAAACCAATGGAATTTTATTTCTTCATTCTATAATTCATATGGCATGTCTGTCTTCAAGATGCTTTTATTTGTACTGAGTACATATCCAGGAAGATAACATTTTTCCCACTCTTATGTAGCTCATAGTCCAAATTGAGAAACAGACACTAAACAAGTACATTACATTACATTTAACTAAAATTTTGATAATTTATAAAAGCCACAGAATATGCTTATTGAAGGGGATAATGAGAAGACCTCATTTAGTCAGGATGGTCAGAAAAATGCTGTATGAATAGGTGAGAGTTAACACAATTTGACAAGTGCATTGACTTTAACTTGGTGAATGGGAGAGGCAAAGCGGTTTGATTTTGCTGTGTGTTAAGTGCAGCTGGTTTAAGAGAACTGTAAGCAAAAAGAAGAGTCTATGTGAAGATCTCTAGAGAGGAAAGAATGTGTTGTAATTGCTGTAATTCCAGAGGCAAATTAATGGTTCAAGTCAGCCAATATTTGTGGGCCTGTTAAGGGATTATGTTTTTACTCAAAAAGGAAAACCCAAACATGATATGACATAGTTTCCATTTTTGGAACATCTCTCTAGCTGCAATAAGGAGGATGAACTTTACAGAGACATTGTGTCTGAAAGGAATCAAATTAGGAGGCTATTGCAATGTTCCAGGTGAAAAACTATGCAGACTTAAACTAGGGCTTTGATAGTATATATGTATAAAAAGTCTGGAGTAATTCCAGAGTTAGAATCAAGAGGACTTTGTTATATATTGGATAGGCAGAGTATGGCCACTAACACATTGAGTATAATAAACTGAATAAATGATGAAAACATTAATGACTAACATAGAGAAAAATGTGGTTTAGAGAGGAAGGTTATTAAATTAGTTTTACTTATGTAGCAATTAAGATACCTGGTCTCATAAAACTAGAGACATCAGTAGAGAGTAGATACGGGATTCTCAAGTTAGGAAGAGATGAATGGGCTTAAAACACAATTTTGAGTTATAAGCATGGCCAAGATAATTGCCAACTTTGGGATTAATGCAATGACCTAGGAAAATATGTAAAATTCGAAGAGAAGACCTAAGACAAAGCCATGATGAACTGTATTATTTAAGGACTAGATAGAGGATATTAAAAATATAACTTAGGATATTAAAAAAAAACAACTTAGAAAAAGGAACAACGGTTTAAATTGTTGCTGTTGAATTTAAAACATTGAAGTTGCTCGTGACACTGAAAATGGCAGTTTCAAGTCAATCAGTGAAGGCAGAAGCCAGATTACTCTTGCTTAATGATGAGTAGAAAATTGTAAAACATATGCAATGAATGCAGAAATTTCTTTCAAGAAATTTGACTTTAAAAGAAGTAGATTGTAACTAGAAGAGGATGTCAGGGTTGAATGATAATGTTAAGGGAAGAATGTGATTGATGTAATGAATGCTTCTGTTTTATTTTAAATGTGGAAATTAATAGAACATGCTTCAAGGATAATGCAAAAGATTTTGGAGAAAGAGAATGTGGTTTACTATATAGGTAAGAGCAAAGACGCATAAGCATAATACTTGAGATGATAGGGAGGTACAATAGTGAGAGAATGGAGAGCTCCTTAGAAGGCTCATCACCCCCATTGCAATAGAAATGTGAGTAGTTTTGTTTCCCAATGGAAAGAAGAGATAGTCCACATCTCATAGCTTCTGTATGACAGCTAGAGTGAGAAAGTAAAGATTTTTTTAAAAACACTTTATTTTTTATAAAATTTTATATAAAGTGTACCTGATATTTGATATACATATACAAAGTGAAATGATTACTATAGTCAAGCTAATTAATATATCTATCTCCTCTCATAGTTACATTATGTATGTGTGTGTTAAGAGCACCTGAAATCGACTCCCAGTAAATTTCTAGTATACAATATAGTATTATTAACATAGACATCATTCTATACATTAGATCTCTATAACTTATTCATTCTACATAACTGCAACTTTGTACCCTTTGACCAACATCTTCCCATTTTCCCCACCTCCCTACACTTAGTAACCATTATTTTACTCTCTGTTTCTATGATTCAACTTTTTTAGATTCCACATGTAAGATCATGCAGTATTTTTCTTTGTGTCTGGGTTATTTCACATAGCATAATATCTTGCAAGTTTATCCACTTTGTCCCAACATTCAGTGGGTTCTCAAAGCTAAAATGCTTTGTCGTGGTTATCTTTAACTCTACTTAATACTTAGGATATTAAGAGAAAAAAATATTTGTACACATCTTATGAAAGCAGTTATTTAGCCACATTTTAGATGAGGAAATGGAATTTCAGAAATGGATTTAAGAATCAGGTTTTCCAACTCTTGAATACAAAGCTAGTTTTTCTTCAATATAAAATGTAGAAGTTGCCCTCTACTTTTAATGTTTTGTGTTATCTGGTTAATAAAAACTATATTTAAGGGGAGAAAAGCTGTATTCCTCTTTATTTTGGGAATGCTGATTATTGCACTGGGTCACTTGGAGAGATAGGGGTATGAGATATTGACTTGAAGAATATGTGAACAGATAACTAACCTCTTCATATCTATGACTTACAACTGGCTTACAGGTAAAATGTTAGTTTAAGGAGTAAAAAAAATAAAAACAAAAACATTTATGAAGAATCTAAAACAGATCTACCTCATGCTGTTTTCTGCCTTTTAATAAAATTGTTCTGCTTCCAGCATGAAGAATTCTTGTTAGATAACAGAATGAGAATCTCTTCCTGTGGGAAAAAAACTATTTTCTTTCCTTCACTGAGCAAGACACTTCCCAGCAGCATTTAAAATACACTACGGTTACTGTAGTCAATTCTTAGGTACATTTTGAAGTTGATTAATTTTATTTGGGGAAATAATCACTCCCTTTGTTCATTCTCCTTATTCTTATCCCTCCAAACCCCTGAACATTTTACCCCTTCCTCATTTTTCTCAAGTTGGTACTTCCAAACTACATTTATGAAAATTATGGACTTTCCAGGACTACATGCATTTTATGAAGAATTAAGATGTTAGTAATATGCAAAAATAAAATTTTAAGGGAAGAATTGGAGGAGGGTTAGGGAGGTTCTGTTTTACTAGACAACTTTGTATGGACAATGGATACCACAATGAGAACTTGTGATCAAAATTCAAGAAGCTTCCAGCACTTTCATTTACTCCTGGTCCCAAAAGGTGGGCGTAGAACTCTTTTTAGAGTATACTTCATAGATGTTTTCAAACATTTGTGAAGATATCAATCCCTTTGGGGATGAACTGTGGGAACTACATATTTTTGATCATATAATTTTCCATATTGGCTCATTTCTTTACTTTGTCCTGGTCTCAGTTCAAATATTATCTCATCTGAAAGCCCTTTCTTGACCAACTTATCCGAAGAGCCGTGTTTGGCCACCATAGCTGGTTCAATGTTGTCTCTCCTGCCAAAAAAAGATATATCAATGGCCTAATCAACAGAAACTGTAAATGTGATCTTATTTGGGAAAATAAAAGGCTTTGAAAATGTAATTAGGTTAAGAATATTGAGATTATATCATCCTGGATGACCCAGGTGAGCCCAATGACAGTGTACTTATAAGAGACAGAAGAAAATGGAAGTAGAGACTGAGATTATGCAATGACAAGCATGGGATATATGGAACCACCAGACATGGGAAGAGACAAGGAAAGATCCTCCCCTAGAGCCCTTTGAGGGAGCACAACCTTGCCCACACCCTGATTTAGGATTTCTGGCCTTCAGAAATATTATAACATACGTTTATATTGTTGTAAGCCACCAAGTTTGTGATAATTTGTTACAACAGTCTTAAGAAACCATTACAGCCACACTACCTAAAAAAATGCTTTCTGTTTTCTTACCTCGTTTATTTTTCTCCTTAGTGTATATATTATATGATATTTTATACCTTGTTTACCTATTTGTCGTGTGCTTTATTTCCCCTCATTATCTTCAGGTTGGCAGGCACTTTGTTTATTTTTATTCACTGCTGTATCCCTGGTGCTTCAACATTGTCTAATACATAACAGTGATTCATAATTTGAATGTAGAAAGATTAAAAGAAGGAAGAAAAAAGGAGAAGAAAGAAGGAAGAAAAGAAGGAATGAGAGAGAGGGGAGAAAGGAAAGTAGGAGGGAAGAAAGTAAGCAAAGTAAGGAGAGAGAAGAAGGAAGAAGGAGACATATGATTAAAAGCTTCTTACAGGGCCTCCCTGGTGGCACAGTGGTTGAGAGTCCGCCTGCCGATGCAGGGGATAGGGGTTCGTGCCCCGGTCTGGGAGGATCCCATATGCCGCGGAGCGGCTGGGCCCGTGAGCCATGGCCGCTGAGCCTGTGCGTCCGGAGCCTGTGCTCCGCAACGGGAGAGGCCACAACAGTGAGAGGCCCGCGTACAGCAAAAAAAAAAAAAAAAAGCTTCTTACATAATCTTGACAAATCTACATTTGAAGTTCTGTAAGAAAGAGGAAACAGAACTTCAAGTGGCTGCCCACTGAACCCCTTAAAGCAGAACTAACTGGGAAGTGAGCTGCTTCGTTTTGTTCTGCCACAATTATTACAGCAAAAAGAGACTCAGCCAATGATTCTTGGGCACAATCAACAAGATCAACCCCAGATATTCAGTGGACACTGCTATTCAGTTGTTTTCCTCCCTGCTTCCAAGTCACACAGCAAGGATATTGTAACAACATCTGCCTTCTCAGTGTCTCTCTGTTATGCTTGTCATTCATACTACCATGATGACAGAGCCACAGCTCAAAAGCAGATCTCAGGGCTCCTGTTTAAAAGGGCTGGTGAAAATTTCCACACCAACTTTCAAACCTGGTCCTCTATCCTACAGTGTGAAGTGCGAAAAAGAGCATGGGAGTTCTCACGGCACATGGAGCAGACATATTTAGCAAACACTCTCCCAACACTCAACATTCCTGACCCCAAATACTCTATTCCAGAATGTGTCATAGCTCAGTTACAGACTGCAGGTTTTTAATTAACTTAATAGGCCAAAATAATTTCTTTCGTTCTGAATCTAAGAGGTATATTTAAAATTGAAGGGGCACTGACTGAAAAATTGGTAATTATTTAAAGCCTAGAGGTGATAAAACCAAGAATGCATCCTTGGTATCCCTGGTGACTTATTTCAATTGATGAGCTCTAAAATGTAATCACTATAGGTTAAGTGATATTATAGCTACCATATACTCTGTAAGTTTGGAGATTTTCTTTTTATTGGCTTATCTTTCATTAGCACTCACTTAAAAATACTTTAAAACATGTATCATACTTGAAATTAAGAAAATTCATTTTCCTTTTTAAGGCTGAAAAATATTCCACTGTATATATTCACCATTTGCAACAACATAGATGAAACTGGAAGACAATATGCTAAGTGAAATAAGCCAGATAGAAAGGACAAAATTGCATGATGTCACATACATAGAATCTAAAAAAGTTGAACATATAGTGACAGAGAGTAGGTGGTTACCAGGGTGGAGAGGTGGAAGAAATGGGGAAATATTGGTCAAAGGGCAGAAAGTTGCAGTTCTATAGGATGAATAGGTCTTTAAAGTACAGCATGAGGACTATAGTTAATGATACTATAGGTGATATGGAAATTTTCTAAGAAAGTAGATTTCAGGTGATCTCATTGAAAAATAGGAAACTACCTGAGATGAATATGTGAGCTTGACAGTAGGAATCATTTCACTATGTGCATATATATATATATATATATATATATATATATATATATATATATATGTTATACAATTTTTATTAAAATTAAAAATATTTTATTTAAAATATTATTTTATTAAAAATAAAAATTTGAAAATTCATTTTCAAAATACTTAATAATTTGCTATATTTTCTAATAGAGTTTTATACAGGTCTAGTGGTTAAGATTTCCTCTATAATCCATTTTACTTTGATGTGAAGAATCATACTGGAAAATTACTTTTTATTGCATATAGACTAGTGCATAACATGCCTACCAAGTGCTTACTGGCTGATTGATATCTTAGATACCAAAAGAAATATCAATATTTTTCCCTTCTTATTACTATGTGAAAAAGAATAAGATCTACAGAAGTTCTTCAAAAGTTGTCAATTGGTAAAAATGCCCATGTGCACATGATTTATAGGTAAAATCCATGCTAATGGAACACATATTGGGATATATAACCTGTATATGACTAAGTATACCTCCTCTGGGTTCATATTACATATCTGTCAAAATAATGTTCCAGTCATAATTTTATACAAATATGTACCCACAAAATACAACTGCATTATGTTGGTTTGAAAATGTTCAAAGGTTTTGTTGTTTTTCTTAAAAACTTTATCAATTAACTATAATACAGTTTTATTTTCCCCATCTTATGTAATATATGCAAGAGAAGTGCTAAACGATGGCACCTGGAGTTTTATTGATTGCTTATATGCATAATTGGCTCAATAAAGGGGATGTAGAGAGTGAAAAATGACAAAAAGAGTGATAAACAAACAGCCAGAAACCATTATCAGTCCAATCTTTTCCTTTTGACTAAAGATCTTACTTAAGTTAATGAGGATACAGATTAATGATACACAAACAGCTCACCCTTTGTCATTTTTCCAACTAAGCTTTGAGGGGAAAAAAAAGCCAGCCTAATTATGAAAACTGATGGAAATACATATGTACTTGATCAATTAGTCTAACTATCTTAAAAAAAAAAACCTCAGTTGTCTGGAACCCAGATGAAATGGGAGTGGGAGCAAAATAACATATCTCAAAGTGCCCTAAGCCACCTCTATTTTAATGATGACTTGAAAAGCCTGGGCATCTCTGATCAACATGACACATGATGTGCAGAACTAAAAACTAGGATCTGAATTGATATTAGGCTTACTAACCTCTTACGAGTGTTCTAGGTACCTCAAGATCAATAGAGCTGCAATTCTTTGCATTTTTGTATGACTATGAACTTGCTTATCCTGGTTAGCTATATATTTTTCCTATTAAAATATTTTCTTGGTAGTTACAGTAATTCCTTCTAATAAGAAATATTAAAAGTCTTCTTAAAAATTAATTTTCTATAATCACCTTAACCTCTGAAAAATCTTGCTTTATGCAAATCAGAAAGCAAAATGCACACACACACACATACATACAGATGCATACACACACACATACAGTCTTCCACTGAAATTTCTTATGTAAGGGGAAACATCAAAGGAAGAAACCAAATTTTCTTCACTCTGCCCGTGTCTTACCTCTACTAAATGATGTGAGATGAGAGTCCAAAGTCCTTCTCAACCTGGCTTCAGCTGCCCGTGCCCAACCAGCAGAACCCTCTCCATGCATGTTGGTATGCAATGGATGTACCATTCTTTCCCTTTATTTCCTTCCCTGTTTGCCAAGAGGCTGATTTCTATAGAACAAATCACCGTGCCCTGTTTTCTGGTTGGAAATAGCCAATGAGAGGTAGTAACACAAAATTAAATGTAGGAAGTGGGGAAGGTCTGATTATTTATTCTGCACACTGCTCACTGCCCCTTCCTGGACCACAGTTTGGACAGTGTTGCATTCCTTTTGTTCTTCTACCCAAGGCCTCAGATGTTGTGGGAAATCCCTTTCCTATGTCACCAATGCTTGCGAGTTCTAGTAACATTCTCCTCCTGCATCTTCAAGCCCCATGGCTTCCATTGTTGCTAGTCCCTTGATGCCCCATGATTCTATT
>NW_028293759.1:0-19657 GCF_964341445.2 Mesoplodon mirus | reverse complement strand
CTTCAAACTGTGAGTACAGCTTACCTCTTCAAATTGTTTTCGGGAAGTATGTGTGACATTTAGAAATATTTTGGCCATTACCTCCCTCAAGACATTATGAGGGCAGGTTTCATTCACAGCCCTCCAGTACTGGTGCATATGAAGTGACCCTTAGCACAGGTTTTAAAGCTGCTGTTGCAGGTAACGGCCAGAGGGCGGCAGCATTTCTGCTTTTCCCAATCTGTTAACTAGGGAAACAGACCATCCTGGCAGTGGTGTTCCTCGGTTCTATATTAGAGTGGAATGTGCCCCAAAAAGCTGATGTCTCCTTACTTATGTTTGTTTTAGAAATTGAATTTATATATATTTTTATTGGAGTCATATTCCATTGTGTTATGGACCACTTCTTCTTTGAGCATTCCTCTGTTGATGGACATTTTCGTAGCTTCCAAGTGTTGGCTATGGTAAATATTGCTGGAGTGCAGGATTGCCAGCATGTGTCTTCTTTTTGTGGTACATGGGCCTCTCACTGCCGTGGACCCTCCCATTGCAGAGCACAGGCTCCGGACGCACAGGCCCAGCAGCCATAGCTCACGGAAACAGCCGCTTTGCAGCATGTGGGATCTTCCCGAATTGGGGCATGAACCCATGTCCCCTGCACTGGCAGGCAGACTCTCATCCACTGCGCCACCAGTGAATCCCAGCCTGTCTTTTGGATTCTCATCCCCTCAGGAGATAGGCCCAGCAGTGGGTATGCTTGATTGAATGGTAGCTCAGTATTTATCTTTACAAGGCACGTCATTTTTGTTTTCATGACTGGCTCTTACCATGTCCCACGTTGAAGCAAGGGTAGGCATTTCTCCCAAAACCCTTCAGCATTTATTGTTTGCAGAATTTTTGCTGATGGCCATTCTGACTGCTGTGAGCTGATAGGTTCTTGTAATTATGGATTTGCATATCTTTAATTATTCCTAATGTTTAGCATTTTTCCATGCCTTTTTAAATTTCTGGCAGAGAAAAACAGAAAAAAAAAACGGAGAGTACAATTCAACTCTTGAAATTGTCTTCTTGGATGGCTGCCCTCTTTTGAATTTTTTGGTCAATTTTCGACCCCATGTTTGTTTTTGAGGGCAGGTGTTATTCACAGGCCTGCAATGAGTGTGACTATTTAGTGACCATTAGCAGTGGGTTTAAAGCTGCTGTTGTGGGAAATGGCCACAAGGCGGCAGCGTTTCTCCATTCCCACGTCTGGTTACTAGGGCAGCAGAGCCTTTCTGGGACCAATGGAATACAGAAGAAGGCATCATTGAAGTCTAACACAGAATACCATGTCCTGGTGGATGGTAGAATGACCAGTAGGGTCTAGGAATTAGGAACTACTGGGTGTATATCCTCGGTGGCTTCACTGACTGTCCTAACATCCTTTACCAGGTCCCAGGAAGCGCACGGAGCTCTCGTGGTCATGACCCACCCAGGACATGGGGCTCACCTGGGCAGGGCCCCAGCAGCCAATGGGGTTCTCATGTTCAGGCCACTCCCAGGGTATGGAGCTCACCTGTGAAACTACCCAGCAGCCCATGAGGCTCTCATGCTTAGGCACCGCCCATGATATAGAGCTCCCCTGGGCAGGTACCATGGCAGGGCTGGGCACACAGGAACCGTGCACATAGCCCTCATTGCAGAGCACCCCAGAACGCCTGTCACGCAGAGCTGACACAGAGCACCTCAGAGCAGGACTTGAACTAACCAACAGCAGCTCCGACAGGTCTCTGACCCTGGGCATCACTCTGTGCAGCCTCCCTCTGCCTGGTCTTCCAGAGACTTCCACTGCAGCCGGGGCACCAGGCCTTTGTCTCCAACCACCACCCCTCCTCTCCCTGACTCCTGGCTTCCTCTCATTAGGATTAGGTCTTCTTGAAATTGTCTCGCACTCATGGGCCAGATAAAATGATGAGAAAACAAGCCGGAGATGCCGCCCCTTGTCTATCCTGACTCTCAGGAGCCCACACCTGTTCCTTGGAACTGGCCGTTTCAGCGAGGTCCATTTTCTGCAATGTGAGCCACTGAGGGGTGAGGATTGGCTGACCGGAGCAGCCTGTCCCTGCCAGCCAGCCCTCCCCAGGTGTGCCTGGGTTGAGGTCAATAGAAACAGCGCTCCAGGGAGCAACAGCCCCTGCAGCTGTGCCTGACGCCATATTCTCTGCCCCGTCAGCAGTCTCGGGGCTGTGCTGGTGGGAGGGAGTGAGGGGGCACGGTTTTGTGGGTGGCCCGGTGTGAGAGGGGCTCTGCTGGACTTTCTGCAGGAGTTGCCAGACTGCCACCTGCTAAAGAAGAGGATGGGTCACCCATAGCTTCTGCTGGAATTTCTCCACGGGCAGAGGTGAGGGAGGAACAAAGCAGTGGGGGCCAAGACAGGACGGATATCTCAGGCAGGGAAATGGAAAGTTTTCAGAAGAGCGCCTGGGGCCAGGATCATCCTGGCAGGCCTGCAGGCACCAAGTCAGCCTGCGTGCTTTCACTGGTGTGGATCCACGGCCCTTCCTCTATGCTTTCAAGTCCTTGTACATATTCAGGTGTTTTACCTGGGAAGTGTGGGAACAGTTCAGCAGCAGCTGGCTGGGGGCTCAGCTCACGTTTACTCACAGACGCCTATGTACGGTCCCCTAGATTTGCAATGAGGACGCTCATTGCGGGGGGACTGCTGGCTGCATGGGAGATAATTCTCCACCTCTGACCAACTTCAGAATTGTTTACCACTGGAGCAAGTGCCCTGATAGGGTGTTCCTCTGTATAACTAGTGGGTTCTGTTTATTTTTTCTGGTTTTTTCAAGGTAGATTTTATTCCTCATTTATGTATTTATAGATATAAGCATGGAAATAATTCATTCATATAAATACATCTGTGTGAAGGGAAGAACATTTTTCTGTTTTATTTTTAAATTTTATTTGTTTTTAAAATTGAATATAATTTTTTTATACAGCACGTTATTATTAGTTATCTATTTTATACATATACATGTATACAGGTCAGTCCCAATCTCCCAACTCATCCCACCACCACCACCCCATGGCTTCACCCCCTTGGTTTCCACACGTTTGTTCTCTAACCCTGTGTCTCTAATTCTGCCCTGCAAACCGGTTCATCTGTACCATTTTTCTAGCTTCCACATATATGCATTAATACGTAATATTTGTTTTTCTCTTTCTGACTTACTTCTCTCTGTATGACAGTCTCTAGATCCATCCACGTCTCTACAAATGACCCAGTTTCATTCCTTTTTATGGCTGAGCAATATTCCATTTTATATATGTACCACATCTTTATCCATTCGTCTGTCTGTGGGCATTTAGCTTGCTTCCATTACCTGGCTATTGTAAATAGTGCTGCAATGAACATTGTGGTGAATGTGTCGTTTTGATTTATGGTTTTCTCTGGGTATATGCCCAGAAGTGGGATTGCTGGATCATATGGTCATTGTATTTTTAGTGTTTTTAATGAACCTCCATACTGTTCTCCATAGTGACTGTATCAATTGACATTCCCACCAATAGTGGAAGAGGGATCCATTTGTCCACACCCTCTGCAGCATTTGTAGTTTGTAGATATTCTGATGATGCCCATTCTAACAGGTGTGAGGTGATACCTCATTGAAGTTTTGATTTTCATTTCTCTAATAATTAGTGATGTTGAGCAGCTTTTCATGTGCATCTTGGCCATCTCTGGGTCTCCTTTGAAGAAATGTCTATTTAGATATTCTACCCATTTTTGAAGTGGGTTTTTTTAATATTAAGCTGCATGAGCTGTTTATATATATTGGAGATTAAACCTTTGTCCATTGATTCGTTTTCACATATTTTCTCCCATTCTGAGGGTTGCCTTTTTCCATTCCCGTTTTTTTTAACAAAAAGAAAGAAAGAAAGAAAAAGAAGCAGAACACAAATGTCCGTAAAATATGCCTCTTCAAACTGTCGTTTTGAAATATGCAGGTCTTTTGAATTTTTTGGTCAGTATACGACCCCAGGATTTGTTTTAAGGGCAGGTCTCATTTACAGGCCTCCAATTATTTTGAATATCAACTGACCATTAGCACTGGGATTAAACCTGCTGTTGTGTGAAACAGCCACAAGGTGGCAGCAGTTCTCCTTTACCAAATCTGGTGACTAGGGCAACAGAGCCTCAATGGAAGTCGTGTTCTAGGTTGTAAGTTAGAATGGAATGTGCCAGGAAAAAAGACCCTTAAGTTTGTCTCACGATTTCTTGTTCGTTTTTTTCATTTAATCTTTATTGTTTATCACAGCAAGTTTGATTGCAATGTTTGGATTGTTGTAGGTGTGCAAGATGTGGTTCTTTTACACATACACATATGTCTGTTCTTCCTGGGATCCTTTTCCCATGTACGTAATGACAGAATGTTGAGTAGCCTTCTCTTGGTGTTCCGTAGGTGTTTGGTGATTATATATTTCACCTGTGTTTGTATATGTCTGTTAACCCCAATATCCTAATGTATCCAATCCTCACACCTTTCCATTGGTGAAACATAAGTTTGTTTAATGAATCTGTGATTGCCCTTCTCTGTGGAAATATCTTCACTAGTATCAATTCTTAGGTAACACCTCTAAGTGATATCATGCGATATGTGTCTTTCTCTTTCTGACTTACTACAAGTCACGTGATTACCTCTAGACTCATCTACGGTGCTGCAAATGGCATTGTGTCCTTTTTTCCTTGGCTAATATTCTGTCTGTACATGTACCCGTTCTTCTTTGTCCACTCATCTGTTGATGGACTTTTTGGTTGCTCCCATGTCATGGCTATGGTAATGCTGTGGCAATGCACATTTGCCTGCCTGTGTCTTTCCAATTCTGTCTTCTTAGGTTATAGGCCCAGGAGTTCGCCTGCTGGATCATATGGTAGCAAAATGTTTACCTTGTAGACGCACCACCATTCTGTTCTCATTAGTGGCTCTTACCAGGCTACGTCCCACTTAAAGCTGAGGTGATGCTCTTCTCCACAACACCTTCAGCGTTTATTGTTTGGAGTATTTTTGCTGAAGTTTATTCTGACTAGTGTGAGCTGATACCACTTTGTGGTTGGATTTGCATGCGTCTCATAGTACCTTGAAATTGAGTTTTCTGGCATGTCCTTTTTTTCTTCAAACTGTGAGTACAGCTTACCTCTTCAAATTGTTTTCGGGAAGTATGTGTGACATTTAGAAATATTTTGGCCATTACCTCCCTCAAGACATTATGAGGGCAGGTTTCATTCACAGCCCTCCAGTACTGGTGCATATGAAGTGACCCTTAGCACAGGTTTTAAAGCTGCTGTTGCAGGTAACGGCCAGAGGGCGGCAGCATTTCTGCTTTTCCCAATCTGTTAACTAGGGAAACAGACCATCCTGGCAGTGGTGTTCCTCGGTTCTATATTAGAGTGGAATGTGCCCCAAAAAGCTGATGTCTCCTTACTTATGTTTGTTTTAGAAATTGAATTTATATATATTTTTATTGGAGTCATATTCCATTGTGTTATGGACCACTTCTTCTTTGAGCATTCCTCTGTTGATGGACATTTTCGTAGCTTCCAAGTGTTGGCTATGGTAAATATTGCTGGAGTGCAGGATTGCCAGCATGTGTCTTCTTTTTGTGGTACATGGGCCTCTCACTGCCGTGGACCCTCCCATTGCAGAGCACAGGCTCCGGACGCACAGGCCCAGCAGCCATAGCTCACGGAAACAGCCGCTTTGCAGCATGTGGGATCTTCCCGAATTGGGGCATGAACCCATGTCCCCTGCACTGGCAGGCAGACTCTCATCCACTGCGCCACCAGTGAATCCCAGCCTGTCTTTTGGATTCTCATCCCCTCAGGAGATAGGCCCAGCAGTGGGTATGCTTGATTGAATGGTAGCTCAGTATTTATCTTTACAAGGCACGTCATTTTTGTTTTCATGACTGGCTCTTACCATGTCCCACGTTGAAGCAAGGGTAGGCATTTCTCCCAAAACCCTTCAGCATTTATTGTTTGCAGAATTTTTGCTGATGGCCATTCTGACTGCTGTGAGCTGATAGGTTCTTGTAATTATGGATTTGCATATCTTTAATTATTCCTAATGTTTAGCATTTTTCCATGCCTTTTTAAATTTCTGGCAGAGAAAAACAGAAAAAAAAAACGGAGAGTACAATTCAACTCTTGAAATTGTCTTTTGGATGGCTGCCCTCTTTTGAATTTTTTGGTCAATTTTCGACCCCATGTTTGTTTTTGAGGGCAGGTGTTATTCACAGGCCTGCAATGAGTGTGACTATTTAGTGACCATTAGCAGTGGGTTTAAAGCTGCTGTTGTGGGAAATGGCCACAAGGCGGCAGCGTTTCTCCATTCCCACGTCTGGTTACTAGGGCAGCAGAGCCTTTCTGGGACCAATGGAATACAGAAGAAGGCATCATTGAAGTCTAACACAGAATACCATGTCCTGGTGGATGGTAGAATGACCAGTAGGGTCTAGGAATTAGGAACTACTGGGTGTATATCCTCGGTGGCTTCACTGACTGTCCTAACATCCTTTACCAGGTCCCAGGAAGCGCACGGAGCTCTCGTGGTCATGACCCACCCAGGACATGGGGCTCACCTGGGCAGGGCCCCAGCAGCCAATGGGGTTCTCATGTTCAGGCCACTCCCAGGGTATGGAGCTCACCTGTGAAACTACCCAGCAGCCCATGAGGCTCTCATGCTTAGGCACCGCCCATGATATAGAGCTCCCCTGGGCAGGTACCATGGCAGGGCTGGGCACACAGGAACCGTGCACATAGCCCTCATTGCAGAGCACCCCAGAACGCCTGTCACGCAGAGCTGACACAGAGCACCTCAGAGCAGGACTTGAACTAACCAACAGCAGCTCCGACAGGTCTCTGACCCTGGGCATCACTCTGTGCAGCCTCCCTCTGCCTGGTCTTCCAGAGACTTCCACTGCAGCCGGGGCACCAGGCCTTTGTCTCCAACCACCACCCCTCCTCTCCCTGACTCCTGGCTTCCTCTCATTAGGATTAGGTCTTCTTGAAATTGTCTCGCACTCATGGGCCAGATAAAATGATGAGAAAACAAGCCGGAGATGCCGCCCCTTGTCTATCCTGACTCTCAGGAGCCCACACCTGTTCCTTGGAACTGGCCGTTTCAGCGAGGTCCATTTTCTGCAATGTGAGCCACTGAGGGGTGAGGATTGGCTGACCGGAGCAGCCTGTCCCTGCCAGCCAGCCCTCCCCAGGTGTGCCTGGGTTGAGGTCAATAGAAACAGCGCTCCAGGGAGCAACAGCCCCTGCAGCTGTGCCTGACGCCATATTCTCTGCCCCGTCAGCAGTCTCGGGGCTGTGCTGGTGGGAGGGAGTGAGGGGGCACGGTTTTGTGGGTGGCCCGGTGTGAGAGGGGCTCTGCTGGACTTTCTGCAGGAGTTGCCAGACTGCCACCTGCTAAAGAAGAGGATGGGTCACCCATAGCTTCTGCTGGAATTTCTCCACGGGCAGAGGTGAGGGAGGAACAAAGCAGTGGGGGCCAAGACAGGACGGATATCTCAGGCAGGGAAATGGAAAGTTTTCAGAAGAGCGCCTGGGGCCAGGATCATCCTGGCAGGCCTGCAGGCACCAAGTCAGCCTGCGTGCTTTCACTGGTGTGGATCCACGGCCCTTCCTCTATGCTTTCAAGTCCTTGTACATATTCAGGTGTTTTACCTGGGAAGTGTGGGAACAGTTCAGCAGCAGCTGGCTGGGGGCTCAGCTCACGTTTACTCACAGACGCCTATGTACGGTCCCCTAGATTTGCAATGAGGACGCTCATTGCGGGGGTACTGCTGGCTGCGTGGGAGATAATTCTCCACCTCTGACCAACTTCAGAATTGTTTACCGCTGGAGCAAGTGCCCTGATAGGGTGTTCCTCTGTATAACTAGTGGGTTCTGTTTATTTTTTCTGGTTTCTTCAAGGTAGATTTTATTCCTCATTTATGTATTTATAGATATAAGCATGGAAATAATTCATTCATATAAATACATCTGTGTGAAGGGAAGAACATTTTTCTGTTTTATTTTTAAATTTTATTTGTTTTTAAAATTGAATATTATCTTTTATACAGCAGGTTATTATTAGTTATCTATTTTATACATATACATGTATACAGGTCAGTCCCAATCTCCCAACTCATCCCACCACCACCACCCCATGGCTTCACCCCCTTGGTTTCCACACGTTTGTTCTCTAACCCTGTGTCTCTAATTCTGCCCTGCAAACCGGTTCATCTGTACCATTTTTCTAGCTTCCACATATATGCATTAATACGTAATATTTGTTTTTCTCTTTCTGACTTACTTCTCTCTGTATGACAGTCTCTAGATCCATCCACGTCTCTACAAATGACCCCGTTTCATTCCTTTTTATGGCTGAGCAATATTCCATTTTATATATGTACCACATCTTTATCCATTCGTCTGTCTGTGGGCATTTAGCTTGCTTCCATTACCTGGCTATTGTAAATAGTGCTGCAATGAACATTGTGGTGAATGTGTCGTTTTGATTTATGGTTTTCTCTGGGTATATGCCCAGAAGTGGGATTGCTGGATCATATGGTAATTGTATTTTTAGTGTTTTTAATGAACCTCCATACTGTTCTCCATAGTGACTGTATCAATTGACATTCCCACCAATAGTGGAAGAGGGATCCATTTGTCCACACCCTCTGCAGCATTTGTAGTTTGTAGATTTTCTGATGATGCCCATTCTAACAGGTGTGAGGTGATACCTCATTGAAGTTTTGATTTGCATTTCTCTAATAATTAGTGATGTTGAGCAGCTTTTCATGTGCATCTTGGCCATCTCTGGGTCTCCTTTGAAGAAATGTCTATTTAGATATTCTACCCATTTTTGAAGTGGGTTTTTTTAATATTAAGCTGCATGAGCTGTTTATATATATTGGAGATTAAACCTTTGTCCATTGATTCGTTTTCACATATTTTCTCCCATTCTGAGGGTTGCCTTTTTCCATTCCCGTTTTTTTTTAACAAAAAGAAAGAAAGAAAGAAAAAGAAGCAGAACACAAATGTCCGTAAAATATGCCTCTTGAAACTGTCGTTTTGAAATATGCAGGTCTTTTGAATTTTTTGGTCAGTATACGACCCCAGGATTTGTTTTCAGGGCAGGTCTCATTTACAGGCCTCCAATTATTTTGAATATCAACTGACCATTAGCGCTGGGATTAAAGCTGCTGTTGTGTGAAACAGCCACAAGGTGGCAGCAGTTCTCCTTTACCAAATCTGGTGACTAGGGCAACAGAGCCTCAATGGAAGTCGTGTTCTAGGTTGTAAGTTAGAATGGAATGTGCCAGGAAAAAAGACCCTTAAGTTTGTCTCACGATTTCTTGTTCGTTTTTTTCATTTAATCTTTATTGTTTATCACAGCAAGTTTGATTGCAATGTTTGGATTGTTGTAGGTGTGCAAGATGTGGTTCTTTTACACATACACATATGTCTGTTCTTCCTGGGATCCTTTTCCCATGTACGTAATGACAGAATGTTGAGTAGCCTTCTCTTGGTGTTCCGTAGGTGTTTGGTGATTATATATTTCACCTGTGTTTGTATATGTCTGTTAACCCCAGTATCCTAATGTATCCAATCCTCACACCTTTCCATTGGTGAAACATAAGTTTGTTTAATGAATCTGTGATTGCCCTTCTCTGTGGAAATATCTTCACTAGTATCAATTCTTAGGTAACACCTCTAAGTGATATCATGCGATATGTGTCTTTCTCTTTCTGACTTACTACAAGTCACGTGATTACCTCTAGACTCATCTACGGTGCTGCAAATGGCATTGTGTCCTTTTTTCCTTGGCTAATATTCTGTCTGTACATGTACCCGTTCTTCTTTGTCCACTCATCTGTTGATGGACTTTTTGGTTGCTCCCATGTCATGGCTATGGTAATGCTGTGGCAATGCACATTTGCCTGCCTGTGTCTTTCCAATTCTGTCTTCTTAGGTTATAGGCCCAGGAGTTCGCCTGCTGGATCATATGGTAGCAAAATGTTTACCTTGTAGAGGCACCACCATTCTGTTCTCATTAGTGGCTCTTACCAGGCTACGTCCCACTTAAAGCTGAGGTGATGCTCTTCTCCACAACACCTTCAGCGTTTATTGTTTGGAGTATTTTTGCTGAAGTTTATTCTGACTAGTGTGAGCTGATACCACTTTGTGCTTGGATTTGCATGCGTCTCATAATACCTTGAAATTGAGTTTTCTGGCATGTCCTTTTTTTCTTCAAACTGTGAGTACAGCTTACCTCTTCAAATTGTTTTCGGGAAGTATGTGTGACATTTAGAAATATTTTGGCCATTACCTCCCTCAAGACATTATGAGGGCAGGTTTCATTCACAGCCCTCCAGTACTGGTGCATATGAAGTGACCCTTAGCACAGGTTTTAAAGCTGCTGTTGCAGGTAACGGCCAGAGGGCGGCAGCATTTCTGCTTTTCCCAATCTGTTAACTAGGGAAACAGACCATCCTGGCAGTGGTGTTCCTCGGTTCTATATTAGAGTGGAATGTGCCCCAAAAAGCTGATGTCTCCTTACTTATGTTTGTTTTAGAAATTGAATTTATATATATTTTTATTGGAGTCATATTCCATTGTGTTATGGACCACTTCTTCTTTGAGCATTCCTCTGTTGATGGACCTTTTCGTAGCTTCCAAGTGTTGGCTATGGTAAATATTGCTGGAGTGCAGGATTGCCAGCATGTGTCTTCTTTTTGTGGTACATGGGCCTCTCACTGCCGTGGACCCTCCCATTGCAGAGCACAGGCCCAGCAGCCATAGCTCACGGAAACAGCCGCTTTGCAGCATGTGGGATCTTCCCGAATTGGGGCATGAACCCATGTCCCCTGCACTGGCAGGCAGACTCTCATCCACTGCACCACCAGTGAATCCCAGCCTGTCTTTTTGATTCTCATCCCCTCAGGAGATAGGCCCAGCAGTGGGTATGCTTGATTGAATGGTAGCTCAGTATTTATCTTTACAAGGCACGTCATTTTTGTTTTCATGACTGGCTCTTACCATGTCCCACGTTGAAGCAAGGGTAGGCATTTCTCCCAAAACCCTTCAGCATTTATTGTTTGCAGAATTTTTGCTGATGGCCATTCTGACTGCTGTGAGTTGATAGGTTCTTGTAATTATGGATTTGCATATCTTTAATTATTCCTAATGTTTAGCATTTTTCCATGCCTTTTTAAATTTCTGGCAGAGAAAAACAGAAAAAAAAACGGAGAGTACAATTCAACTCTTGAAATTGTCTTCTTGGATGGCTGCCCTCTTTTGAAATTTTTGGTCAATTTTCGACCCCATGTTTGTTTTTGAGGGCAGGTGTTATTCACAGGCCTGCAATGAGTGTGACTATTTAGTGACCATTAGCAGTGGGTTTAAAGCTGCTGTTGTGGGAAATGGCCACAAGGCGGCAGCGTTTCTCCATTCCCACGTCTGGTTACTAGGGCAGCAGAGCCTTTCTGGGACCAATGGAATACAGAAGAAGGCATCATTGAAGTCTAACACAGAATACCATGTCCTGGTGGATGGTAGAATGACCAGTAGGGTCTAGGAATTAGGAACTACTGGGTGTATATCCTCGGTGGCTTCACTGACTGTCCTAACATCCTTTACCAGGTCCCAGGAAGCGCACAGAGCTCTCGTGGTCATGACCCACCCAGGACATGGGGCTCACCTGGGCAGGGCCCCAGCAGCCAATGGGGTTCTCATGTTCAGGCCACTCCCAGGGTATGGAGCTCACCTGTGAAACTACCCAGCAGCCCATGAGGCTCTCATGCTTAGGCACCGCCCATGATATAGAGCTCCCCTGGGCAGGTACCATGGCAGGGCTGGGCACACAGGAACCGTGCACATAGCCCTCATTGCACAGCAACCCAGAACGCCTGTCACGCAGAGCTGACACAGAGCACCTCAGAGCAGGACTTGAACTAACAAACAGAAGCTCCGACAGGTCTCTGACCCTGGGCATCACTCTGTGCAGCCTCCCTCTGCCTGGTCTTCCAGAGACTTCCACTGCAGCCGGGGCACCAGGCCTTTGTCTCCAACCACCACCCCTCCTCTCCCTGACTCCTGGCTTCCCCTCATTAGGATTAGGTCTTCTTGAAATTGTCTCGCACTCATGGGCCAGATAAAATGATGAGAAAACAAGCCGGAGATGCCGCCCCTTGTCTATCCTGACTCTCAGGAGCCCACACCTGTTCCTTGGAACTGGCCGTTTCAGCGAGGTCCATTTTCTGCAATGTGAGCCACTGAGGGGTGAGGATTGGCTGACCGGAGCAGCCTGTCCCTGCCAGCCAGCCGTCCCCAGGTGTGCCTGGGTTGAGGTCAATAGAAACAGCGCTCCAGGGAGCAACAGCCCCTGCAGCTGTGCCTGACGCCATATTCTCTGCCCCGTCAGCAGTCTCGGGGCTGTGCTGGTGGGAGGGAGTGAGGGGGCACGGTTTTGTGGGTGGCCCGGTGTGAGAGGGGCTCTGCTGGACTTTCTGCAGGAGTTGCCAGACTGCCACCTGCTAAAGAAGAGGATGGGTCACCCATAGCTTCTGCTGGAATTTCTCCACGGGCAGAGGTGAGGGAGGAACAAAGCAGTGGGGGCCAAGACAGGACGGATATCTCAGGCAGGGAAATGGAAAGTTTTCAGAAGAGCGCCTGGGGCCAGGATCATCCTGGCAGGCCTGCAGGCACCAAGTCAGCCTGCGTGCTTTCACTGGTGTGGATCCACGGCCCTTCCTCTATGCTTTCAAGTCCTTGTACATATTCAGGTGTTTTACCTGGGAAGTGTGGGAACACTTCAGCAGCAGCTGGCTGGGGGCTCAGCTCACGTTTACTCACAGACGCCTATGTACGGTCCCCTAGATTTGCAATGAGGACACTCATTGCGGGGGGACTGCTGGCTGCATGGGAGATAATTCTCCACCTCTGACCAACTTCAGAATTGTTTACCACTGGAGCAAGTGCCCTGATAGGGTGTTCCTCTGTATAACTAGTGGGTTCTGTTTATTTTTTCTGGTTTCTTCAAGGTAGATTTTATTCCTCATTTATGTATTTATAGATATAAGCATGGAAATAATTCATTCATATAAATACATCTGTGTGAAGGGAAGAACATTTTTCTGTTTTATTTTTAAATTTTATTTGTTTTTAAAATTGAATATTATTTTTTATACAGCAGGTTATTATTAGTTATCTATTTTATACATATACATGTATACAGGTCAGTCCCAATCTCCCAACTCATCCCACCACCACCACCCCATGGCTTCACCCCCTTGGTTTCCACACGTTTGTTCTCTAACCCTGTGTCTCTAATTCTGCCCTGCAAACCGGTTCATCTGTACCATTTTTCTAGCTTCCACATATATGCATTAATACGTAATATTTGTTTTTCTCTTTCTGACTTACTTCTCTCTGTATGACAGTCTCTAGATCCATCCACGTCTCTACAAATGACCCAGTTTCATTCCTTTTTATGGCTGAGCAATATTCCATTTTATATATGTACCACATCTTTATCCATTCGTCTGTCTGTGGGCATTTAGCTTGCTTCCATTACCTGGCTATTGTAAATAGTGCTGCAATGAACATTGTGGTGAATGTGTCGCTTTGATTTATGGTTTTCTCTGGGTATATGCCCAGAAGTGGGATTGCTGGATCATATGGTAATTGTATTTTTAGTGTTTTTAATGAACCTCCATACTGTTCTCCATAGTGACTGTATCAATTGACATTCCACCAATAGTGGAAGAGGGATCCATTTGTCCACACCCTCTGCAGCATTTGTAGTTTGTAGATATTCTGATGATGCCCATTCTAACAGGTGTGAGGTGATACCTCATTGAAGTTTTGATTTGCATTTCTCTAATTATTAGTGATGTTGAGCAGCTTTTCATGTGCATCTTGGCCATCTCTGGGTCTCCTTTGAAGAAATGTCTATTTAGATATTCTACCCATTTTTGAAGTGGGTTTTTTTTAATATTAAGCTGCATGAGCTGTTTATATATATTGGAGATTAAACCTTTGTCCATTGATTCGTTTTCACATATTTTCTCCCATTCTGATGGTTGCCTTTTTCCATTCCCATTTTTTTTTACAAAAAGAAAGAAAGAAAGAAAAAGAAGCAGAACACAAATGTCCGTAAAATATGCCTCTTGAAACTGTCGTTTTGAAATATGCAAGTCTTTTGGATTTTTTGGTCAGTATACGACCCCAGGATTTGTTTTCAGGGCAGGTCTCATTTACAGGCCTCCAATTATTTTGAATATCAACTGACCATTAGCTCTGGGATTAAAGCTGCTGTTGTGTGAAACAGCCACAAGGTGGCAGCAGTTCTCCTTTACCAAATCTGGTGACTAGGGCAACAGAGCCTCAATGGAAGTCGTGTTCTAGGTTGTAATTTAGAATGGAATGTGCCAGGAAAAAGACCCTTAAGTTTGTCTCACGATTTCTTGTTCGTTTTTTTCATTTAATTTTTATTGTTTATCACAGCAAGTTTGATTGCAATGTTTGGATTGTTGTAGCTGTGCAAGATGTGGTTCTTTTACACATATACATATGTCTGTTCTTCCTGGGATCCTTTTCCCATGTACGTAATGACAGAATGTTGAGTAGTCTTCTCTTGGTGTTCCGTAGGTGTTTGGTGATTATATATTTCACCTGTGTTTGTATATGTCTGTTAACCCCAATATCCTAATGTATCCAATCCTCACACCTTTCCATTGGTGAAACATAAGTTTGTTTAATGAATCTGTGATTGCCCTTCTCTGTGGAAATATCTTCACTAGTATCATTTCTTAGGTAACACCTATAAGTGATGTCCTACGATATGTGTCTTCCTCTTTCTGACTTACTACAGGTCACGTGATTACCTCTAGACTCATCTACGGTGCTGCAAATGGCATTGTGTCCTTTTTTCCTTGGCTAATATTCTGTCTGTACATGTACCCGTTCTTCTTTGTCCACTCATCTGTTGATGGACTTTTTGGTTGCTCCCATGTCATGGCTATGGTAATGCTGTGGCAATGCACATTTGCCTGCCTGTGTCTTTCCAATTCTGTCTTCTTAGGTTATAGGCCCAGGAGTTCGCCTGCTGGATCATATGGTAGCAAAATGTTTACCTTGTAGAGGCACCACCATTCTGTTCTCATTAGTGGCTCTTACCAGGCTACGTCCCACTTAAAGCTGAGGTGATGCTCTTCTCCACAACACCTTCAGCGTTTATTGTTTGGAGTATTTTTGCTGAAGTTTATTCTGACTAGTGTGAGCTGATACCACTTTGTGGTTGGATTTGCATGCGTCTCATAATACCTTGAAATTGAGTTTTCTGGCATGTCCTTTTTTTCTTCAAACTGTGAGTACAGCTTACCTCTTCAAATTGTTTTCGGGAAGTATGTGTGACATTTAGAAATATTTTGGCCATTACCTCCCTCAAGACATTATGAGGGCAGGTTTCATTCACGGCCCTCCAGTACTGGTGCATATGAAGTGACCCTTAGCACAGGTTTTAAAGCTGCTGTTGCAGGTAACGGCCAGAGGGCGGCAGCATTTCTGCTTTTCCCAATCTGTTAACTAGGGAAACAGACCATCCTGGCAGTGGTGTTCCTCGGTTCTATATTAGAGTGGAATGTGCCCCAAAAAGCTGATGTCTCCTTACTTATGTTTGTTTTAGAAATTGAATTTATATATATTTTTATTGGAGTCATATTCCATTGGGTTATGGACCACTTCTTCTTTGAGCATTCCTCTGTTGATGGACATTTTCGTAGCTTCCAAGTGTTGGCTATGGTAAATATTGCTGGAGTGCAGGATTGCCAGCGTGTGTCTTCTTTTTGTGGTACATGGGCCTCTCACTGCCGTGGACCCTCCCATTGCAGAGCACAGGCTCCAGACGCACAGGCCCAGCAGCCATAGCTCACGGAAACAGCCGCTTTGCAGCATGTGGGATCTTCCCGAATTGGGGCATGAACCCATGTCCCCTGCACTGGCAGGCAGACTCTCATCCACTGCGCCACCAGTGAATCCCAGCCTGTCTTTTTGATTCTCATCCCCTCAGGAGATAGGCACAGCAGTGGGTATGCTTGATTGAATGGTAGCTCAGTATTTATCTTTACAAGGCACGTCATTTTTGTTTTCATGACTGGCTCTTACCATGTCCCACGTTGAAGCAAGGGTAGGCATTTCTCCCAGAACCCTTCAGCATTTATTGTTTGCAGAATTTTTGCTGATGGCCATTCTGACTGCTGTGAGCTGATAGGTTCTTGTAATTATGGATTTGCATATCTTTAATTATTCCTAATATTTAGCATTTTTCCATGCCTTTTTAAATTTCTGGCAGAGAAAAACAGAAAAAAAAACGGAGAGTACAATTCAACTCTTGAAATTGTCTTCTTGGATGGCTGCCCTCTTTTGAATTTTTTGGTCAATTTTCGACCCCATGTTTGTTTTTGAGGGCAGGTGTTATTCACAGGCCTGCAATGAGTGTGACTATTTAGTGACCATTAGCAGTGGGTTTAAAGCTGCTGTTGTGGGAAATGTCCACAAGGCGGCAGCGTTTCTCCATTCCCACGTCTGGTTACTAGGGCAGCAGAGCCTTTCTGGGACCAATGGAATACAGAAGAAGGCATCATTGAAGTCTAACACAGAATACCATGTCCTGGTGGATGGTAGAATGACCAGTAGGGTCTTGGAATTAGGAACTACTGGGTGTATATCCTCGGTGGCTTCACTGACTGTCCTAACATCCTTTACCAGGTCCCAGGAAGCGCACGGAGCTCTCGTGGTCATGACCCACCCAGGACATGGGGCTCACCAGGGCAGGGCCCCAGCAGCCAATGGGGTTCTCATGTTCAGGCCACTCCCAGGGTATGGAGCTCACCTGTGAAACTACCCAGCAGCCCATGAGGCTCTCATGCTTAGGCACCGCCCATGATATAGAGCTCCCCTGGGCAGGTACCATGGCAGGGCTGGGCACACAGGAACCGTGCACATAGCCCTCATTGCACAGCACCCCAGAACGCCTGTCACGCAGAGCTGACACAGAGCACCTCAGAGCAGGACTTGAACTAACAAACAGAAGCTCCGACAGGTCTCTGACCCTGGGCATCACTCTGTGCAGCCTCCCTCTGCCTGGTCTTCCAGAGACTTCCACTGCAGCCGGGGCACCAGGCCTTTGTCTCCAACCACCACCCCTCCTCTCCCTGACTCCTGGCTTCCCCTCATTAGGATTAGGTCTTCTTGAAATTGTCTCGCACTCATGGGCCAGATAAAATGATGAGAAAACAAGCCGGAGATGCCGCCCCTTGTCTATCCTGACTCTCAGGAGCCCACACCTGTTCCTTGGAACTGGCCGTTTCAGCGAGGTCCATTTTCTGCAATGTGAGCCACTGAGGGGTGAGGATTGGCTGACCGGAGCAGCCTGTCCCTGCCAGCCAGCCCTCCCCAGGTGTGCCTGGGTTGAGGTCAATAGAAACAGCGCTCCAGGGAGCAACAGCCCCTGCAGCTGTGCCTGACGCCATATTCTCTGCCCCGTCAGCAGTCTCGGGGCTGTGCTGGTGGGAGGGAGTGAGGGGGCACGGTTTTGTGGGTGGCCCGGTGTGAGAGGGGCTCTGCTGGACTTTCTGCAGGAGTTGCCAGACTGCCACCTGCTAAAGAAGAGGATGGGTCACCCATAGCTTCTGCTGGAATTTCTCCACGGGCAGAGGTGAGGGAGGAACAAAGCAGTGGGGGCCAAGACAGGACGGATATCTCAGGCAGGGAAATGGAAAGTTTTCAGAAGAGCGCCTGGGGCCAGGATCATCCTGGCAGGCCTGCAGGCACCAAGTCAGCCTGCGTGCTTTCACTGGTGTGGATCCACGGCCCTTCCTCTATGCTTTCAAGTCCTTGTACATATTCAGGTGTTTTACCTGGGAAGTGTGGGAACACTTCAGCAGCAGCTGGCTGGGGGCTCAGCTCACGTTTACTCACAGACGCCTATGTACGGTCCCCTAGATTTGCAATGAGGACGCTCATTGCGGGGGGACTGCTGGCTGCATGGGAGATAATTCTCCACCTCTGACCAACTTCAGAATTGTTTACCACTGGAGCAAGTGCCCTGATAGGGTGTTCCTCTGTATAACTAGTGGGTTCTGTTTATTTTTTCTGGTTTCTTCAAGGTAGATTTTATTCCTCATTTATGTATTTATAGATATAAGCATGGAAATAATTCATTCATATAAATACATCTGTGTGAAGGGAAGAACATTTTTCTGTTTTATTTTTAAATTTTATTTGTTTTTAAAATTGAATATAATTTTTTTATACAGCAGGTTATTATTAGTTATCTATTTTATACATATACATGTATACAGGTCAGTCCCAATCTCCCAACTCATCCCACCACCACCACCCCATGGCTTCACCCCCTTGGTTTCCACACGTTTGTTCTCTAACCCTGTGTCTCTAATTCTGCCCTGCAAACCGGTTCATCTGTACCATTTTTCTAGCTTCCACATATATGCATTAATACGTAATATTTGTTTTTCTCTTTCTGACTTACTTCTCTCTGTATGACAGTCTCTAGATCCATCCACGTCTCTACAAATGACCCCGTTTCATTCCTTTTTATGGCTGAGCAATATTCCATTTTATATATGTACCACATCTTTATCCATTCGTCTGTCTGTGGGCATTTAGCTTGCTTCCATTACCTGGCTATTGTAAATAGTGCTGCAATGAACATTGTGGTGAATGTGTCGTTTTGATTTATGGTTTTCTCTGGGTATATGCCCAGAAGTGGGATTGCTGGATCATATGGTAATTGTATTTTTAGTGTTTTTAATGAACCTCCATACTGTTCTCCATAGTGACTGTATCAATTGACATTCCCACCAATAGTGGAAGAGGGATCCATTTGTCCACACCCTCTGCAGCATTTGTAGTTTGTAGATATTCTGATGATGCCCATTCTAACAGGTGTGAGGTGATACCTCATTGAAGTTTTGATTTGCATTTCTCTAATTATTAGTGATGTTGAACAGCTTTTCATGTGCATCTTGGCCATCTCTGGGTCTCCTTTGAAGAAATGTCTATTTAGATATTCTACCCATTTTTGAAGTGGGTTTTTTTTAATATTAAGCTGCATGAGCTGTTTATATATATTGGAGATTAAACCTTTGTCCATTGATTCGTTTTCACATATTTTCTCCCATTCTGAGGGTTGCCTTTTTCCATTCCCATTTTTTTTTACAAAAAGAAAGAAAGAAAGAAAAAGAAGCAGAACACAAATGTCCGTAAAATATGCCTCTTGAAACTGTCGTTTTGAAATATGCAAGTCTTTTGAATTTTTTGGTCAGTATACGACCCCAGGATTTGTTTTCAGGGCAGGTCTCATTTACAGGCCTCCAATTATTTTGAATATCAACTGACCATTAGCTCTGGGATTAAAGCTGCTGTTGTGTGAAACAGCCACAAGGTGGCAGCAGTTCTCCTTTACCAAATCTGGTGACTAGGGCAACAGAGCCTCAATGGAAGTCGTGTTCTAGGTTGTAATTTAGAATGGAATGTGCCAGGAAAAAGACCCTTAAGTTTGTCTCACGATTTCTTTTTCGGTTTTTTTTTCATTTAATTTTTATTGTTTATCACAGCAAGTTT
>NW_028293760.1:0-19677 GCF_964341445.2 Mesoplodon mirus | reverse complement strand
CTGTGTGGCAGGGGTTGTGGCCGTTCCCTATTTGTGAGGAGTCCCCAGCAATTTGCAGGCCTCTTCTGGAAAATGCTGGCGGACGTCTCTAGTGCTTATGTGAAAGCTTGTTCACAAACCTTGAAAGATACAGATGTAGCTGACAGATAGATGCATAGATAGAAAAATGTCATTAAATCAAAGCTCCAGGAAAGGTTTGGAAAATGCCCTTTATTGCATAGGACGCTTCTATTGTCATATGATGTTAGACTGAGTGCCGGTCCCTTCATCCTCCTTCAGGACCACGGCATTCTGTCTGCTACTCTCCCGAGGGTCCTTTCTTCTCCCTGGAAGGGATAAAGCAAATGAGGTAGAACAGGAAGAGACAAGAAGCACTCCAAGCTCTGCTGGTCAGGGTTACCCTCCAGCATTGCCTTAATGCTCAGAGCCACACACACCACAGTGAGCTTGGCTCCAGATCAACTACCACGCCACGAAGGTTCTGGAACATTTCCATATCTCGGGGGACCTCATTTCCACCTGACTCTCTTTCCTATTCCCCTTTGTCACAGAAGGCTAGGTCCAGTGGTCAGGGTGAGATCTCGGCTCAGGCCCAAGGCTCTCAGACCTCAAAGTTCTGGTCCTGCAAGGGCCCCTGTCCTCTCTTGAGACCACTCCTGGCTCTCTCTGCCGAGAAGGAGCTGCTGGCAGTACGTCCTCTAAGAGTTGAGGTCCATCGTGCAGACCCTGAGAAAACTCCTAGGAAAAGGCTCCACCTTCTTGTTTACGTCAACAGAGGTCAATGCCTTTGTTAGTGCTGGGTGTGTCCCATTTGATGCAACTGCAGAGCCATTAGGTCAACCAGCACATGTGTGCGGCCCCTTCCCTTAGACTCCTCTGGGCCCTCGTGACATAGGCTCAGAAGACTGCCAGCCTCAAGCCTTACCTCTTCCAAGGGATGGCCACACCGTCTTCCAGGATCTTCTGTCCCATGAATCTCAGTTGCTGTTTGGAACTCAAAGGAGAGAAAAGACCCTGCCTGCGGGGTCTCTTTGGGCTGGGGCCTTCCCCCGTGGGCTGCTCTCCCTCATTCTCCTTTTCTTCTTGCTTCTCTTCATCCTCCTCCTCCTCCTCCTCCTCCTCCTCCTCCTCCTCAGGGGTGCTCTCGGATTCCACATTGCCCATCCACTGGGCCATGTTGAGATGAAAGACACGGGAGCTGAAGCCCTGCAGGACGCCGAACTTCACGTGCTGCTGGAGGATCTCCAAGGTGGGGAAGACCCGGCAGCAAGCCATGCACCTGAAGCTAGTCTCCATGGTCAGCATCCAGTCCGCTGTCTTGGCGCTGGGTCTCTCCTCGACGGCAGGTGGCCCTGATGGGCTGCCTGGCTCTGCCCTTTCCTCATACTCTTTCTCCTCCCCAGTGGGCTCACTGTCAGACAGGAGGCTTTTGGTGGACACATCAGAAGAGGGGTCAGTGGCTACTGCGCACACATCCTCAGGAAGGGTCACTTCTTCTATCGTCAGCTGCTTTTCAGGCAACCCCAAGGGTTTCTTTGTCTTCCAGGAGACAGCGACACCCTTGTTCACTTGTACCTGCATGTAGTATATTTTCATGCCCCTTTCCTCTTTGTCTGGGTGCAGATAGTTCTTACAGGGTGAAGAGGGTGAGGAGGAGACACAGTGTGATGGGGAAGCGGTCTCTCCTTCTTCCTGATCCTGGGCTAGGGGTGGTCTAGGCTGGGCAGTGTCTCGATGAAATCTCCGGATTCCTGAAAAAGGAAATGAAAATCATAATAACATGCATGGGCCATGCCGGAAGCTGAGGGAGCAGGTGTGGTAGACGAGAGAGGGACATTGGCACGACATAGCTATGTCGTGAGCTTGGTGTCTGTTGGCCGTAGGACAGAGTGGTGTATCGGGTGTCATCTGTGGGCTTTTCATGTGCGTGGGGGGGGATACTGGAGCGGTGTCTATATACAGGGGTGTGGAGTATGGTGGTGAGGGCTGTAGTATGTGAGGGATGCGGCTGGATGCGTGTACGACGAGGAGTGTGAGTTTGGGAATATCGGTGGTGCATTCCTTGTGGAATGGGGCTGTGGTGCAGGAGAGTACTGTGGAGCACGTGCTTGGGGTTGATGTGCACTGAGAAGGGCTGTGCCTGGAGGGCACGTGTATGTGTGAGCTGTGTACACCTGAGCTGGATGGTCCTGCTCTCAGGCTGGAGGTGGATAATGCAGAACTCTGTCCTTCTCTGGAAGCAAAGGCAAAGACAAAGCCTACATTTTCCTCTGAAGATGCTTAATCTGGTCCCTCTTCCCTCCACCTCAAGCCCAGTCCTTTCCGGCCCCTGCTCCTTGACTTCCCCACCATGGTAGTAGCAGTATTCACACACACACTCCCAGACTCAG
Source organism: Mesoplodon mirus (assembly GCF_964341445.2). NCBI lineage: Eukaryota > Metazoa > Chordata > Mammalia > Artiodactyla > Ziphiidae > Mesoplodon > Mesoplodon mirus. The sequence continues at coordinate 17,287 of NW_028293760.1, read as the reverse complement.
CTGGCATCCATGCCCTCGGAACAGCTCAGGCATCCTGCCCAGGCTCCTCCACAGAGCCCTCATCACCTCTGATGACCCTGGATTTCCTCTCAGCCTCCCTGGGATCTGTGTGCCTCCTGCCTCACAGCCAAGCACCCCGTCACCTGAGGAGCCCCGCGCCCTTACCAGCGTAGCTGAGCTTGCGCAGAGTAGAAGTACAGAAGAAGTATTTAGAGGCAGAGGAGACCTCCCCTGCCCCTGGGCTGCAGCCTTGGGCCACCACAGTGGATCCAAGCCGAGGGGGATCCTCTTGTGACTTCGAGATTCCTGAGGGAGGAATGAAAGGCTCAGGGTGGGTTCATCAGTCCTCTGTCCACAGATATTTACTGAGTGTGTGACACGTGTCAGGTGCAGTGGATACACACAGTTGAGAGTGTGGTTCCCAGTGGATCCTCCAGGATTTAATTCCAATCAATACTTATTCTCTCACTGTCTAGTTGGTAATGTAGGCCTCGGTGGTGACTGTGAGTGTGTGGGAAGAGTGAGTGATGTGTATCAGTTAAGTCTGTGGTAAGTGTGGGGTTGGCATGGGGAGCACAGTGCAGACGTGTCTATCTGTGTCTGTGGCCTTTGTGTGCATTTTTTCTGTTCACAAGTCAGGAATTCTGGGACATGTAACTTTTCCTCATTACATGGTGTGGCTTGTATTTATGGTGCGTGTTCATTCATTCATTCACCAAGATTCAGTAAGCAGCTACTCCTGTGTATCCGGCACTCTTCCATTGTTGTAGTCTTTGGTAACGCTGCACATTCTAGTAGGGGAAGACACACACTAAACAAAACTACAATAAATAGATAATACATCAGCTGGTGGTAAGTATATAAGGGTTGCCAGACTTAGCGAACAAGAATACAAGGCACCCAGTTAAATTTCAGTTTCAGATAAACCCAGAATAATTTTTTAGTGTAAGTATTCCCATGCAGTATTTGGCCTGACTTAGTTTTAGTGTAAGTAGGGCCCATACAATATGTGGGACATACGGATACTGAAAAATTACTTGTTGTTTATCTGGAATTCAAATTGAACTGGATAGCCCATATTTTCTCTGGCAATCCTGACATGGGTTACTGAGACTGTGGTTTCCTGTGGTTTGTACAAAGCGGGTCTGGCATTACTCAAGAATGTGTTATAAGGGTGGTGTGTATGACACGTGACTGGTTCTTACAGAGGTATTTAGAGATGGCTGAAGTTAGCTGTGTTTGTGCAAGAGTTGAGGAAATACATGTATATATAGTGTGTGTGTGTGTGTGTGTGTCCTATAAATATAGTCTGTGTGTCTATATACATATCTCATCTCCAGCGTTTGGTGTTGGAGGAGAGGATTGTGATACAGGTGGGTTGTATGAGAACGTAGTATAGGAGGGATGCGTGTATATACCTCCATGTGCTGTGTGTGGTTTACTAAGGAAGTTATATGTGGGGTGTGTGATATTTTTGCTGTATCAGAGTGTACATGGGTGTATGAGTTACTGTCTCCTAAAACACCCCTAACAAGAATTCTGTATACACTCCTAGGTACGCCGAGTGTCAGCCAGCTCCAGGCAGGGTGACAAGAACTTTACCACACAGATGTTATATCTGGTAAGCACTCTACCCCCATTCATCTCGCTCTTCTCTGCACTACCACACACACACACGCACACACACACACACACACACTCACTCTCTCACACACACACACACAGGAACATAGAGCAAAATATTCTGAATGGTCAGGGGCAGTCATTGCCTTCCCCAGCCTGTCCCAGCCACTGCCTGGAAATCTGCCTGCTGTCTAGAGCTCCATTCCCAGGGCCCATCCTACAGTCTCCAGGGCCCTGGGCCTGGTAGGAGCTACTGGGCTCTAATCTGGGGCAGAGGCCTCTAGCTGGAGCTCTGGGGTGACCACCCCTCTCCCAGGGCAAGCTACTCGCCTACATTTAATGCACGCAGGCACCACGTGGCCCGTGGCTCTCAGAGCTCCCCGCAGGACCCTGAGGACATTTCTCACCCCCGCTCATGCGGTCTCAGTCTCTGGAAAACCCTTCCCTTCCCTTGATCTCCTTTGGGAAATTCTTCCTGTTGAAGGAATAAATCCTCCTTGCTTTCAATATGACACCATCCCTAGACAAACAATCTTCTTTCAAAGTGCATTCCACTTGTCAAGATATTTTTCAACAGGGCCTTCAACTCATGGGGCTTCTCTTTCCACTTTGGTAAAAGAGGCCAAGCAACTCATGGGTCTCTCTCAGCATCCTTGCATCCTTCACATCCCCCACCTCATGACCCCAGGGAAAGATCCAAGAGAATAAGAGAGAAATCGGGGTCTGAGAAAAGCTGCACCTCTAGGTCTGTGCAAGCAGGATGCAGCCTGCTGTGAGTCCGACAAAGCTCCAGGCCCGGCTGCCCCAGGAGAGAGTCCTCAGACCAGCGGAGCTGACCTCCCATCTCCCAGGGGGCATCTGGCCGTTCTGTGCCGTCTCACACCACAGGGGCCCTCCGGATAGATACAGCAGCATCAGTGAGACAAGGTCTCTCGCTCCCTGCTTCACAGGTGACACGTTCTCAGTCCCCCGCTTCCTGGAGAAGCTTCAGCTTGGCAGAAACCCATGTGCCCCAGACAAGTTGCCCCCCACATACCTCCACCGTTCTCGGCAGTTTCCTGGGACTCTTCATTTTCCAGATGTTTCCTCTTTTGTCGCCGTTCCATCGTACCAACTAGAAGTCTCCCTTAGAAGATGCCTCAAGAGATGTCCAACTCCTCCTCTTCCCTACAGGTTGGCCCTTCTTGGATCTTGGGCAATCCGTTGAAATGATTCAATACAAATAAAAATGGTCAAGTCTCCTAAATGGCTGAAAAACTTGTACCACTTAGTGAACCAGCAGTACTGCCTAGTGCTCACCAGGGCTGTTATGTTTGCAAGGTTGCCAGGCGCACAGTGGAATTCTGTGACCTCAGTGATGACATCAGAGCATTCGGTGGACCTAGGTTGAGCACAGTGTCTGCAGTAGCACACGCCCCATTTTCAAGAACAATTCCTTTTTCCCAGCCGAAGCTTTCCCGTGAAATAGAAAGGTTCATACCATATCTATTATAAATTGTATCATACCATGTCTATTATAAAATTCACATTTTGATTGGAGATCTTTTAATGTCTTTTCTAGAGAGATTTAATATGAATATTTTAAATGGTCTCCAGTTTCCCTGTGGATTATTGACATTTTAAACTCTGCACTTCAATTTTCCCTCAATACGTGTAATTTTGTCACGGCTCTTTCTGTACTTAAAGATGAGGAACTATATAATTGATTTCTTCATTTTTTCCCCATCTCTTTCCAAGGCACTGCATTTGATTGTGTCTTGCGACTGAGTGAAAAATGCTAGTCCTTGAGTCAGGACATTGGGCCCTTTAGCAAGTAACTCAACCTATCTGGGCTTCAGCTTCTGTATGTGCGATCAAGAGGCTTGGACTAGCTGACTTTTCAAATGCTGTGTTTCTTTGATTCACTCTCACTTACTGATCTGCTCCGTAAGAAGAGGGTCTGTTCTCATAAAGTAACAACAGTCTTTTCCTAACCTTGGGTTGGGCGGAGTTTATCTGTTCGTACTCAGTTTGTTAGTTATATTGCCTTCTACGTATGCTTAGCTCTAAATAATTTATATGGCTCTTGTGACTATTTTTAGATCTTCTTTTTTTCTTATTTTCTTTTACAGTTTCTAATTGGTTATCGCCAGTGTAGAAGAGCCTGATTGACTTCTAAAATTTATTGATCTTGTATGTGTGTGCCTTGTTGAACCGTCTTATTAGTTCCTGCTAGTTTATCTGTGGGTTCTTTTGGGTCTCCTAGACAAATGAGCATATTAAATGTAAATAATGTGTTCTTTGGATAAAGTTTATTTTCTTGCATCTCTATGTATAGAAGCAATATGTTGAATTGATTTAAATATTTAAATATTACATACCTGTTATCACAATCTAACATTCTTTATCTTATTTTCTTGCAATCAATATTATGTTTTCAAGATTTATCCACGTGAATCCATATAGATCTAGGTCTTTGATTTTTGACTGTTTGATATTATTTGATCACATGCATATAGCATCATTTATTTTCCATTCAAGCATTATTGGACAATTGGATTGTTTCCCTCCCTTCTCTAGAACAAACAACATTTCCTAGAATATCCCTGACGATGTCTGACAGTCGAGAAGGGCCAGGCTGCCCGAAGGACTGCTACTTGCTTTTTGCCACGTTCCAACAGGCCGTCTCCAGCCAGCAATTTGAAGCACAGCTGAAATGAGAACTGCCCCAAATGTGAAGATCTTAGGAGCTTCCTAGAAGGTGGGAGGTTAATGATAGGCATCCTGCTGGGATCCCAGGGGAGTCTGAGCTGGCCTGAAGCTCATCTTCCTCCTCCACCTCTCAAGAGAAATGTGGAGGAAAGAAGACTTCAAAAACTGTGAGCAGGCAGAGGGAGAGATATTGGGGGCCGAAGCTGTAACTGAGGTCTTGGAGTGGGCTCTGAGGACACAGAGCCTCTAGAGAGCCAGGCTCTGCCTTCTGAGAACTTCTCCCCTAAGGCTGCTCATAATTCACGTGATACCAGCCATATAGATCCGACTTGGCCCACACTGTCACAGAAAGCCTTATCAGAATCTCTTCTTCTTCATACACTCTTGTGTCTGTTACTTGGTTATTGCCTTTGGTGCTCCACTGATGTGAACCACAGTCTCTCGGGGATGGAGGACACTAGTGATCCATCTTGCTCTGTGGCCTCAGTCCACAGCTTGAGGGTAAGGGAAGAGGCCAAATGAAGGTCAAGAAGGAACGATGGAGTTTGAAGAGAAGACCTGAGTTAAGGGTGTCTTCTCAAGTCTTGATGACTGAAATGTAGCTCCAGTACCTGAAGTCCTGCTTGTTCTCAAGGCTGACCACGGGGCTGGGTGCACTCAGTGAAGGAACCATATACACTTAGTATTTCCTTGCTTGCTCACACTTGCCCTACTCTGATACACCCTCTGCAAGACTGGTCTTCCCCTGAAACAACTTTCCACCTGCTACTGTCATCTCAGGAACATTTGCTTCCCCTTCCTAGTGCTCCCCTAGAATGCCATTGCAGCCAATTCATAATTTGATAATCATGCTGCTTACCATATTCTCAGCAATTTCAGATAAATTTTTTTCGCTTTATTCCATAGTCTTCACCCATCAATAATCTTCCTTAACTTCCTAGCTGCAGGTTAACCCATTCGGAATCATTTCTTTTTCTTTCTCTTCTTTGGCAAATCCTTTCTATCTTTTAAGGTCTTTTTCTTGTCTCTCTACCATCCTGCCTTCCTGAACTTCTTTTCTTTCGTTTAAGTAACTTTTCAATCTCCTTCCCCAATTTCCTCATACACATTGAGAGTTTATTCCTCACACGTTAGACAGCGGTTTATGAATGGCCAGGCATAATGGACTCAGAATGAGTTGGCACCCCCGAGGTACCTGTCTTGCTGGGGAGCCACAGGTGAAGGGCTGTCTGCTGGACATATGTTTGCATGGAGTCAGGCTGAGTGGCCTCAGGGTGTTTACTCTGCCCTTGTGTGTGTTTCTCGCTAGTTGGTTTCCTCGCCAGCCACCTGTGACCTCCCTCCATCCAGCCCAGGGAATCCTTCTCATCACAGGGCTAGGATGTTTGTCTCGTTTTCCATCACATCCTTTCCCCAAAGTTTGGTTGTGAGTTGTTCCCATTCCAAAGACCTTTCCTCTTTGAAGAGAAAAGAGAACATCTTTTCTCTCCTTTCCTCTCACTTCACTTCTGCTCTATTATCTCCTCCGTCCAGAATGGCCCACTGACTCACATGGGTGTAGATCCGAAGATGGCAAGAACTGCCAGCAATTCTGAGATAATAATATGGATGGATCAGGAAACCTTGAAAACCTTTATCCCGCCACATTAAAAAAATTTGCACTTCCAGTGTATTCAGAGTCTCAGTGTAGAAACACAAATGATAGAGAAATTGAATGACACTCAAGTTTTTCTTTCCTCCTTTCCTGATTTATTCTAATCCTCCATGCTAACATGATGAACTATTTGTTAGGTAAAGTTTCAGACATTTTCTACCCATGCACACTTTTCTTCTTTTCACATAAGAGTGTGAACTAGGTCACTTTCAACATGCTGTGATTCTGTGATTCACTGTCTCCCACCGTGTCATCCACTGATAAAGTCATCTGTTTCACGGAGAACTATTTCCAATAGCTAATAGCCAATGTCTGTGGAGTGCTTACTCTGTGTCGGTTTCTTGTAACTACCTTACAGATCATTTGTACAACGTACCCATGGACCAGGTACAATTATGACCCCCAAGTGACAGATAAGTGCAGATAAGTACAAATAAATACAGAGGCCAAGTGACTTGCCCAAGACACTGGAGCAAATCAAAATCCATGCCTCTGTAATCATTTTGCTCTATTGCCTCTGTCTGGGAGGCTTGATGATTTGGCAACTAAAACCTTAAATAGCATGTTCCATTTTTATACCTGTGACACAAGCGTGGGGCTGTGATATGGGGTAACTAACCTGACTACTTTTGAAAACCCTTATGCACCTGGATGAAAGTAAGCCAGGGACTGCAAGCTATAGATTTAAGGTTTCCTACCAACTTTTAAAAATAGCTTCTTGAATGCAATTTACGTAGTGTCAAGTCTAGGATGTAGTCCAAATAGTAACAGAAAAATGGAGATATGTAGAAAAATACTTAAAGTTGACAAGTATTGGGAGTGTAGTATTTTGGGGGCCAGTGTGTAGACCACAGGAAAACTTGCTGTTTCCATCCCAAAGGGAAGAGCCCTACGTTGCAACTGCCAAGGTCCCTGGGGCAGCAAGTGTGCTCACTGCTTAGTAAAGAAGCATCCTCAGTTTGATAGAATCATATGGGAGCCTTACATTTGGTTAGCAGTTCTACATTCTTGATGTAATAATATTTTCAGGGTGTGGGAGGGTATCAAGCTCTGAAAATACCCTTGGAGAGATTTGCTTATTAAGTTTGGCTTTTTCAATCTCCCTACTACTTCTTGACTAAACACCAGGCGGTTTCCTTCACTTTTCAGAACCATGTTGTTTTTCCCTTGTCTAATGAACTTTGAAATACTTTTGGATGAGCTATTAAGTTTGGGAGAAAATAAACATCTCTTTAAAATAAGGAAGATAATAACAATGACAAGTAGAAAAAGCTCTAAAACAGAGAATATCCTCCATTCTAGCCAATGACTGGGAGTGGAAGGTACGTGCTCGCTGTCCAGGACGTAGAAATAAAAGCTGAGGAGGCGCTGAGGCGTCTCCTGGATCTCTATGAGCCTCCATCATTTCTGAAGGGTAGGGTTGACAGATCAAATATAGGCTGTTTAGATAAATATGAATGTCAGAAAAACAACAAGTATATTTTTAAGATAAGTATGCCCCAAATAGTTCATAGGATGTACTTATACTAAAAATAATGACTTATTATTCATGTGAAGTTCAAGTTTAACTGGGTATCCTGTACTTTTATTTACTAAATCTGACAGCCCTACTGATGATCCACAATGGAGGCAGTTGAGGAGCGGTACATGCTGGCTCTCGGACAGTCAGAAATGGCTTCAGCAGATCCAGGTACAGTATGAAATTCTTTTTGGATGTAGCTCAGAAGCCATGGCCAGCCCTTGACTGCAAGTACTGCCTCGGGTTTCCCTGAGGTGGGGTAAACCGTCCTCTGAATGGCCTTTTGGTAAGTCTGGAAGACCATATCCAAGGGGAGCCCCAAAGTCAGTTTCATCCTCACAACCATGTTTCCAATTCCTGGAATTGGCTGCATGTGACTCACAAGAGCTGAGGAGGTTTGTGGAAATTGGGAGTGTCATAGCTTGAACCATTTGTAGGTAAAGTTTTGCTGTTGTGAGAGTTTTAACAGGAGCAATGTGAAAGACTCCAGGTCCCCAGGTAGATAGAAATAATCCTGTTCTACCTGTGTGTATGTGACAAGTCTCTAATAGTTCAGAGAACAAGTATCTGGTCTTAGAAAGACTGATCCAAGCTTGGATGTTTCTGGCGACAAGGCAAGGTCCTGAGTTTCAAGTTCACCTTTTATGGTTGAGGAGACAATAAGGTGGTCAGAAGGGAAATCATGGAGGAGACCTTGGCTTCATCCATTGTGCAGGCTTGTATATGTGGTTCTATGTAGATTGTGTTTCAAAGGTGGAGCTTGTTTACAACTATGAACATTCTCCGATGTGCTTTTTGGACCTTCATTCCCAGAGCGAGAGCAGTGCCGAGGCTCTAGAAATGCCATGGATATTCTGAGCTGTCAGTGGCATTTCCCAGGTACTGTTCCCCTGGTGCCGCTCCTTGAAATGTCCAAAGGGATTATCATCTGTCTTGTGGCGGGTCCTAGCATTGTGAAATGAAGCTGCTGCACCTGGCTCAGAGGATTTCGGATGCGGTGGGAGGAGTAGTAGTACTACGACTATAAATTGTATCACAGCATATCTATTCCATCTTGAGAGTGGGGTTGGGGGGTTATGAAGGGGGGCTTTTATTGTACTTTTATACATTGTACCCTTGAAACTAATTCAATTTTTTTAAATTAATTAATTTATTTTGGGCTGCATTGGGTCTTTGTTGCTGCTAGCGGGCGTTCTCTAGTTGCAGTGCGCCGGGGCTCCTCTTGGCTGTGGTGCACGGGCTTCTCATTGCAGTGGCTTCTCTTGTTGCGGAGCATGGGCTCTAGGCACGCAGGCTTCTGTAGTCGTGGCACGTGGGCTCGGTTGATGTGGCACACGGGCTCTAGAGCGCAGGCTCAGTAGTTATGGCGCGCGGGCTTAGTTACTCCGTGGCACGTGGGATCTTCCCAGACCAGGGCTCGAACCCATGTCCCCTGCATTCGCAGGCATATTCTTAACTACCGCTCCACCAGGGAAGCCCAATAATTCAGTTTTTTATAAAGAGAAGTTTCCTAATATTATTCCAAAATTTTAAAAATATGTAGTTGGATAACACTATGAAAAATTAACTGATATATTCTTTTATTATTTCTCTTTGCTCCCTGGATTTTTTTTCCTCATCCAGTCAGCTAGGCACTGTGAGCTCACTGCATTAGGAAGGTAAAGACTCAGCAGAAATGAGGGAGAAAAAAAGAAAATTCTCAGCTTTGGAATGTTCACAACGGAGGCCACAGTAAAACAGGTGAGAATTCTGTGAACAAAAAATAAATGTCGTCTCAAATGCAAAAAAGTATTCTCTGCACTGGGAGGCAGGAGAGGGAGGGAGGGAAGGACCGAAGGAGAGAGATCAGTGTGGCCAGGGACATGGAAACTGTGCTTGAGGACGATAGGCCCAGGAAGAGAATCAGAATCTGGAGAAGGTTCAGCCTGCACGTGATCATTGCCTCCAGCCAGCACCCTCATCTCAGACGTTGGGAAATTCAGAGAGAGAGTGGGAGTACGTCAGGAGGGCCACGCGCAGAGTCTGTGTGGCAGGGGTTGTGGCCGTTCCCTATTTGTGAGGAGTCCCCAGCAATTTGCAGGCCTCTTCTGGAAAATGCTGGCGGACGTCTCTAGTGCTTATGTGAAAGCTTGTTCACAAACCTTGAAAGATACAGATGTAGCTGACAGATAGATGCATAGATAGAAAAATGTCATTAAATCAAAGCTCCAGGAAAGGTTTGGAAAATGCCCTTTATTGCATAGGACGCTTCTATTGTCATATGATGTTAGACTGAGTGCCGGTCCCTTCATCCTCCTTCAGACCACGGCATTCTGTCTGCTACTCTCCCGAGGGTCCTTTCTTCTCCCTGGAAGGGATAAAGCAAATGAGGTAGAACAGGAAGAGACAAGAAGCACTCCAAGCTCTGCTGGTCAGGGTTACCCTCCAGCATTGCCTTAATGCTCAGAGCCACACACACCACAGTGAGCTTGGCTCCAGATCAACTACCACGCCACGAAGGTTCTGGAACATTTCCATATCTCGGGGGACCTCATTTCCACCTGACTCTCTTTCCTATTCCCCTTTGTCACAGAAGGCTAGGTCCAGTGGTCAGGGTGAGATCTCGGCTCAGGCCCAAGGCTCTCAGACCTCAAAGTTCTGGTCCTGCAAGGGCCCCTGTCCTCTCTTGAGACCACTCCTGGCTCTCTCTGCCGAGAAGGAGCTGCTGGCAGTACGTCCTCTAAGAGTTGAGGTCCATCGTGCAGACCCTGAGAAAACTCCTAGGAAAAGGCTCCACCTTCTTGTTTACGTCAACAGAGGTCAATGCCTTTGTTAGTGCTGGGTGTGTCCCATTTGATGCAACTGCAGAGCCATTAGGTCAACCAGCACATGTGTGCGGCCCCTTCCCTTAGACTCCTCTGGGCCCTCGTGACATAGGCTCAGAAGACTGCCAGCCTCAAGCCTTACCTCTTCCAAGGGATGGCCACACCGTCTTCCAGGATCTTCTGTCCCATGAATCTCAGTTGCTGTTTGGAACTCAAAGGAGAGAAAAGACCCTGCCTGCGGGGTCTCTTTGGGCTGGGGCCTTCCCCCGTGGGCTGCTCTCCCTCATTCTCCTTTTCTTCTTGCTTCTCTTCATCCTCCTCCTCCTCCTCCTCCTCCTCCTCCTCCTCCTCAGGGGTGCTCTCGGATTCCACATTGCCCATCCACTGGGCCATGTTGAGATGAAAGACACGGGAGCTGAAGCCCTGCAGGACGCCGAACTTCACGTGCTGCTGGAGGATCTCCAAGGTGGGGAAGACCCGGCAGCAAGCCATGCACCTGAAGCTAGTCTCCATGGTCAGCATCCAGTCCGCTGTCTTGGCGCTGGGTCTCTCCTCGACGGCAGGTGGCCCTGATGGGCTGCCTGGCTCTGCCCTTTCCTCATACTCTTTCTCCTCCCCAGTGGGCTCACTGTCAGACAGGAGGCTTTTGGTGGACACATCAGAAGAGGGGTCAGTGGCTACTGCGCACACATCCTCAGGAAGGGTCACTTCTTCTATCGTCAGCTGCTTTTCAGGCAACCCCAAGGGTTTCTTTGTCTTCCAGGAGACAGCGACACCCTTGTTCACTTGTACCTGCATGTAGTATATTTTCATGCCCCTTTCCTCTTTGTCTGGGTGCAGATAGTTCTTACAGGGTGAAGAGGGTGAGGAGGAGACACAGTGTGATGGGGAAGCGGTCTCTCCTTCTTCCTGATCCTGGGCTAGGGGTGGTCTAGGCTGGGCAGTGTCTCGATGAAATCTCCGGATTCCTGAAAAAGGAAATGAAAATCATAATAACATGCATGGGCCATGCCGGAAGCTGAGGGAGCAGGTGTGGTAGACGAGAGAGGGACATTGGCACGACATAGCTATGTCGTGAGCTTGGTGTCTGTTGGCCGTAGGACAGAGTGGTGTATCGGGTGTCATCTGTGGGCTTTTCATGTGCGTGGGGGGGGATACTGGAGCGGTGTCTATATACAGGGGTGTGGAGTATGGTGGTGAGGGCTGTAGTATGTGAGGGATGCGGCTGGATGCGTGTACGACGAGGAATGTGAGTTTGGGAATATCGGTGGTGCATTCCTTGTGGAATGGGGCTGTGGTGCAGGAGAGTACTGTGGAGCACGTGCTTGGGGTTGATGTGCACTGAGAAGGGCTGTGCCTGGAGGGCACGTGTATGTGTGAGCTGTGTACACCTGAGCTGGATGGTCCTGCTCTCAGGCTGGAGGTGTATAATGCAGAACTCTGTCCTTCTCTGGAAGCAAAGGCAAAGACAAAGCCTACATTTTCCTCTGAAGATGCTTAATCTGGTCCCTCTTCCCTCCACCTCAAGCCCAGACCTTTCCGGCCCCTGCTCCTTGACTTCCCCACCATGGTAGTAGCAGTATTCACACACACACTCCCAGACTCAGCTGGCATCCATGCCCTCGGAACAGCTCAGGCATCCTGCCCAGGCTCCTCCACAGAGCCCTCATCACCTCTGATGACCCTGGATTTCCTCTCAGCCTCCCTGGGATCTGTGTGCCTCCTGCCTCACAGCCAAGCACCCCCTCACCTGAGGAGCCCCGCGCCCTTACCAGCGTAGCTGAGCTTGCGCAGAGTAGAAGTACAGAAGAAGTATTTAGAGGCAGAGGAGACCTCCCCTGCCCCTGGGCTGCAGCCTTGGGCCACCACAGTGGATCCAAGCCGAGGGGGATCCTCTTGTGACTTCGAGATTCCTGAGGGAGGAATGAAAGGCTCAGGGTGGGTTCATCAGTCCTCTGTCCACAGATATTTACTGAGTGTGTGACACGTGTCAGGTGCAGTGGATACACACAGTTGAGAGTGTGGTTCCCAGTGGATCCTCCAGGATTTAATTCCAATCAATACTTATTCTCTCACTGTCTAGTTGGTAATGTAGGCCTCGGTGGTGACTGTGAGTGTGTGGGAAGAGTGAGTGATGTGTATCAGTTAAGTCTGTGGTAAGTGTGGGGTTGGCATGGGGAGCACAGTGCAGACGTGTCTATCTGTGTCTGTGGCCTTTGTGTGCATTTTTTCTGTTCACAAGTCAGGAATTCTGGGACATGTAACTTTTCCTCATTACATGGTGTGGCTTGTATTTATGGTGCGTGTTCATTCATTCATTCACCAAGATTCAGTAAGCAGCTACTCCTGTGTATCCGGCACTCTTCCATTGTTGTAGTCTTTGGTAACGCTGCACATTCTAGTAGGGGAAGACACACACTAAACAAAACTACAATAAATAGATAATACATCAGCTGGTGGTAAGTATATAAGGGTTGCCAGACTTAGCGAACAAGAATACAAGGCACCCAGTTAAATTTCAGTTTCAGATAAACCCAGAATAATTTTTTAGTGTAAGTATTCCCATGCAGTATTTGGCCTGACTTAGTTTTAGTGTAAGTAGGGCCCATACAATATGTGGGACATACGGATACTGAAAAATTACTTGTTGTTTATCTGGAATTCAAATTGAACTGGATAGCCCATATTTTCTCTGGCAATCCTGACATGGGTTACTGAGACTGTGGTTTCCTGTGGTTTGTACAAAGCGGGTCTGGCATTACTCAAGAATGTGTTATAAGGGTGGTGTGTATGACACGTGACTGGTTCTTACAGAGGTATTTAGAGATGGCTGAAGTTAGCTGTGTTTGTGCAAGAGTTGAGGAAATACATGTATATATAGTGTGTGTGTGTGTGTGTGTGTCCTATAAATATAGTCTGTGTGTCTATATACATATCTCATCTCCAGCGTTTGGTGTTGGAGGAGAGGATTGTGATACAGGTGGGTTGTATGAGAACGTAGTATAGGAGGGATGCGTGTATATACCTCCATGTGCTGTGTGTGGTTTACTAAGGAAGTTATATGTGGGGTGTGTGATATTTTTGCTGTATCAGAGTGTACATGGGTGTATGAGTTACTGTCTCCTAAAACACCCCTAACAAGAATTCTGTATACACTCCTAGGTACGCCGAGTGTCAGCCAGCTCCAGGCAGGGTGACAAGAACTTTACCACACAGATGTTATATCTGGTAAGCACTCTACCCCCATTCATCTCGCTCTTCTCTGCACTACCACACACACACACGCACACACACACACACACACACTCACTCTCTCACACACACACACACAGGAACATAGAGCAAAATATTCTGAATGGTCAGGGGCAGTCATTGCCTTCCCCAGCCTGTCCCAGCCACTGCCTGGAAATCTGCCTGCTGTCTAGAGCTCCATTCCCAGGGCCCATCCTACAGTCTCCAGGGCCCTGGGCCTGGTAGGAGCTACTGGGCTCTAATCTGGGGCAGAGGCCTCTAGCTGGAGCTCTGGGGTGACCACCCCTCTCCCAGGGCAAGCTACTCGCCTACATTTAATGCACGCAGGCACCACGTGGCCCGTGGCTCTCAGAGCTCCCCGCAGGACCCTGAGGACATTTCTCACCCCCGCTCATGCGGTCTCAGTCTCTGGAAAACCCTTCCCTTCCCTTGATCTCCTTTGGGAAATTCTTCCTGTTGAAGGAATAAATCCTCCTTGCTTTCAATATGACACCATCCCTAGACAAACAATCTTCTTTCAAAGTGCATTCCACTTGTCAAGATATTTTTCAACAGGGCCTTCAACTCATGGGGCTTCTCTTTCCACTTTGGTAAAAGAGGCCAAGCAACTCATGGGTCTCTCTCAGCATCCTTGCATCCTTCACATCCCCCACCTCATGACCCCAGGGAAAGATCCAAGAGAATAAGAGAGAAATCGGGGTCTGAGAAAAGCTGCACCTCTAGGTCTGTGCAAGCAGGATGCAGCCTGCTGTGAGTCCGACAAAGCTCCAGGCCCGGCTGCCCCAGGAGAGAGTCCTCAGACCAGCGGAGCTGACCTCCCATCTCCCAGGGGGCATCTGGCCGTTCTGTGCCGTCTCACACCACAGGGGCCCTCCGGATAGATACAGCAGCATCAGTGAGACAAGGTCTCTCGCTCCCTGCTTCACAGGTGACACGTTCTCAGTCCCCCGCTTCCTGGAGAAGCTTCAGCTTGGCAGAAACCCATGTGCCCCAGACAAGTTGCCCCCCACATACCTCCACCGTTCTCGGCAGTTTCCTGGGACTCTTCATTTTCCAGATGTTTCCTCTTTTGTCGCCGTTCCATCGTACCAACTAGAAGTCTCCCTTAGAAGATGCCTCAAGAGATGTCCAACTCCTCCTCTTCCCTACAGGTTGGCCCTTCTTGGATCTTGGGCAATCCGTTGAAATGATTCAATACAAATAAAAATGGTCAAGTCTCCTAAATGGCTGAAAAACTTGTACCACTTAGTGAACCAGCAGTACTGCCTAGTGCTCACCAGGGCTGTTATGTTTGCAAGGTTGCCAGGCGCACAGTGGAATTCTGTGACCTCAGTGATGACATCAGAGCATTCGGTGGACCTAGGTTGAGCACAGTGTCTGCAGTAGCACACGCCCCATTTTCAAGAACAATTCCTTTTTCCCAGCCGAAGCTTTCCCGTGAAATAGAAAGGTTCATACCATATCTATTATAAATTGTATCATACCATGTCTATTATAAAATTCACATTTTGATTGGAGATCTTTTAATGTCTTTTCTAGAGAGATTTAATATGAATATTTTAAATGGTCTCCAGTTTCCCTGTGGATTATTGACATTTTAAACTCTGCACTTCAATTTTCCCTCAATACGTGTAATTTTGTCACGGCTCTTTCTGTACTTAAAGATGAGGAACTATATAATTGATTTCTTCATTTTTTCCCCATCTCTTTCCAAGGCACTGCATTTGATTGTGTCTTGCGACTGAGTGAAAAATGCTAGTCCTTGAGTCAGGACATTGGGCCCTTTAGCAAGTAACTCAACCTATCTGGGCTTCAGCTTCTGTATGTGCGATCAAGAGGCTTGGACTAGCTGACTTTTCAAATGCTGTGTTTCTTTGATTCACTCTCACTTACTGATCTGCTCCGTAAGAAGAGGGTCTGTTCTCATAAAGTAACAACAGTCTTTTCCTAACCTTGGGTTGGGCGGAGTTTATCTGTTCGTACTCAGTTTGTTAGTTATATTGCCTTCTACGTATGCTTAGCTCTAAATAATTTATATGGCTCTTGTGACTATTTTTAGATCTTCTTTTTTTCTTATTTTCTTTTACAGTTTCTAATTGGTTATCGCCAGTGTAGAAGAGCCTGATTGACTTCTAAAATTTATTGATCTTGTATGTGTGTGCCTTGTTGAACCGTCTTATTAGTTCCTGCTAGTTTATCTGTGGGTTCTTTTGGGTCTCCTAGACAAATGAGCATATTAAATGTAAATAATGTGTTCTTTGGATAAAGTTTATTTTCTTGCATCTCTATGTATAGAAGCAATATGTTGAATTGATTTAAATATTTAAATATTACATACCTGTTATCACAATCTAACATTCTTTATCTTATTTTCTTGCAATCAATATTATGTTTTCAAGATTTATCCACGTGAATCCATATAGATCTAGGTCTTTGATTTTTGACTGTTTGATATTATTTGATCACATGCATATAGCATCATTTATTTTCCATTCAAGCATTATTGGACAATTGGATTGTTTCCCTCCCTTCTCTAGAACAAACAACATTTCCTAGAATATCCCTGACGATGTCTGACAGTCGAGAAGGGCCAGGCTGCCCGAAGGACTGCTACTTGCTTTTTGCCACGTTCCAACAGGCCGTCTCCAGCCAGCAATTTGAAGCACAGCTGAAATGAGAACTGCCCCAAATGTGAAGATCTTAGGAGCTTCCTAGAAGGTGGGAGGTTAATGATAGGCATCCTGCTGGGATCCCAGGGGAGTCTGAGCTGGCCTGAAGCTCATCTTCCTCCTCCACCTCTCAAGAGAAATGTGGAGGAAAGAAGACTTCAAAAACTGTGAGCAGGCAGAGGGAGAGATATTGGGGGCCGAAGCTGTAACTGAGGTCTTGGAGTGGGCTCTGAGGACACAGAGCCTCTAGAGAGCCAGGCTCTGCCTTCTGAGAACTTCTCCCCTAAGGCTGCTCATAATTCACGTGATACCAGCCATATAGATCCGACTTGGCCCACACTGTCACAGAAAGCCTTATCAGAATCTCTTCTTCTTCATACACTCTTGTGTCTGTTACTTGGTTATTGCCTTTGGTGCTCCACTGATGTGAACCACAGTCTCTCGGGGATGGAGGACACTAGTGATCCATCTTGCTCTGTGGCCTCAGTCCACAGCTTGAGGGTAAGTGAAGAGGCCAAATGAAGGTCAAGAAGGAACGATGGAGTTTGAAGAGAAGACCTGAGTTAAGGGTGTCTTCTCAAGTCTTGATGACTGAAATGTAGCTCCAGTACCTGAAGTCCTGCTTGTTCTCAAGGCTGACCACGGGGCTGGGTGCACTCAGTGAAGGAACCATATACACTTAGTATTTCCTTGCTTGCTCACACTTGCCCTACTCTGATACACCCTCTGCAAGACTGGTCTTCCCCTGAAACAACTTTCCACCTGCTACTGTCATCTCAGGAACATTTGCTTCCCCTTCCTAGTGCTCCCCTAGAATGCCATTGCAGCCAATTCATAATTTGATAATCATGCTGCTTAGCATATTCTCAGCAATTTCAGATAAATTTTTTTCGCTTTATTCCATAGTCTTCACCCATCAATAATCTTCCTTAACTTCCTAGCTGCAGGTTAACCCATTCGGAATCATTTCTTTTTCTTTCTCTTCTTTGGCAAATCCTTTCTATCTTTTAAGGTCTTTTTCTTGTCTCTCTACCATCCTGCCTTCCTGAACTTCTTTTCTTTCGTTTAAGTAACT
>NW_028293761.1:0-19681 GCF_964341445.2 Mesoplodon mirus | reverse complement strand
TGTCCTTATAAGAAGAGGAAGAGATGCCAGACAGGCTCAGAGAAAAAAGGCTGCATGAGGACACAGTGAGAAGACATCCATCTAAAAGCCAAGGAGAGAGGTCTCGGCAGAAACCAACCCTGCTGGCACCTTGATCTTGGATTTCTGGCCTCTAGAACTGTGAGAAATAAATTTCCGTTGTTTAAGCCCCCTGTGGTTTCTATTATGGCAGCCCTAGCAAACTAATAATACAGGGGTAAGGGGAAGGGTGTAGGAGTGGTAGTGGGGGGGTGGCGGCAGTGTGTCTAGTGGACAACATTTTTCATTGGCCCTTGCAAACAGCGGTAGCCAGTGAGCTATCTGTAGAGCTCTTTGGGTGCGTCTCTCGGTAGAGCTTATTAAAGGTGGCTGACCCAGCTGAGGTGCAGGTCCTCTGCCATTGTTTCCTCCTCCTTCCCATGGCCTATTATGTGAACCTAATGGCTGGAGCTACAGTGGCCATCTTGTGACTACGAGGTGACCTTGAAGACAGAAGCCAGTAGTAAGGATGGTAGAGCAGAAAGGATGGCACCACCTGGGTGCAAGGTGGCTGTGGAGCACTGTGCTAGGCCAGCGTTGCCTATTTCCACACTTGTATTGCATTAAAGAAAACTGCCTTGTTTAAGCCTCAATTGCTGTTGGTGGGGGGATTGATTACATGCAGCCAAACCTGATTCTTTTTTTTTTTTTTTTTTTGCTGTACGCGGGCCTCTCACTGCTGCGGCCTCTCCCGTTGCGGAGCACAGGCTCCGGACACACAGGCTCCGCGGCCATGGCTCGCGGGCCCAGCCGCTCCGCGGCATGTGGGATCTTCCGGGATCGGGGCACGAACCCGTGTCCCCCGCATCGGCAGGCGGACTCTCAACCACTGCGCCACCAGGGAAGCCCCAAACCTGATTCTAATTGATACATCTGTGAAGAAGCTTATTTGAACCAGTGGTAAAATAATAGATGTTAACGTTTATCTTTCGTATCCCTGTTTCTACTCTGAGTCAGGATTATACTTCTTAGCACCTGCCAAAATTAGGGATGATTTCTCATTCTGAGCCAGGTCTTGCTCAGATTCTTTTCATTGCAGTAAGCCAGACATTTTAGGACCCCAAGGGTCACACCTGCCTCGAGGTTGGTTTGTATTTGGTTTTTGGTTTTTGGATTTTCAAGCCCTCCGTTTATTTCCTCAGCAGTACTCAGATATTACTGGCACAGGTTTTAACCGTCTGGATGGATTCTCTGTTGTCCAGGTAGTCCAGGACCCCCCAAGCTGGCGTGGCCCACTTGCTCATGGACTTGACCCAAGGGAGTTGGCCTGTGGCCAAAAGTCAGGCTGGGGGTGGGGGTGGGTGGAAGGGGAGGGAGGAAGAGTAGCTGTTTCACATGGGGGTGGGGGAGGGGAGGAGATGTCCAGACCCTCTTGTTAACTTCTGAGGAGAACACTGTGCGCCCAGTACTTGAGCAAGTGGTCATTACTGATCTCATTGGGACCATTAAGGGCCAGGTTTTTTGCTTTTCATTAGAAACATGATAAAGCAAGCCTGATTTGCCAATGTTACACGTTTTGCTTCCTTGTAGCATTACAGGCAACCCATCTTGGCGCTGAGCAGATTCTTGCTGAAGAACAATATACAGGAGTGCTAATTCCATCCTTCCAAATATAAAGGAGAAATGATGGTGGGTGTCAGGGGTTTATTGATTGAGAGTCTCTCTTAATGTCACATTTCAACCGTCTGATCACTAAGCTCCTCCCAAAGAAAACAGATTCAGTGTAGGTGCTGATTTGAGCTACCAGAACGTGTTCGTAACTTAACTAGTATTAGAAGGAAGAGCTGTACTCACAGTTTCTTCATCTATTCCCAAAGTGTCGCGTCCTGTCTATTATGTCTCAGGCCCTGGGGTTGACGGGGCAGGAAGGAGACCGATCTAGTCTCTCCCTACCCTTGTGGAGCTCGCAGCCTTGAAGGGGACATAGAACACGAACTGCACCAGGAGCAGAATTGCAGCCTGCCCGGTGCTGCGGTGATGGCGTCCAGGGCTCTGTGCTAAGTGTTGCAGGGACGGTTGTGGCTTTTTACCTGGAGTCTGGAGCAGTGGTTCCCAACAGGGGGCCCTCTTACCCCCCAGGGAGCGCTTGTAGATGGCTGTCCCACGGGCTGGTTTGGCAGGAGTGCTGCTGAGTGGCCTGCAGTGCACGGGACAGCTCCCACCCCAAAAGAGTCGATTATCTGGTCAAATCGTCAATAGTGCCGGGCTGAGAAACCTTGGAGTTTCCTGTTTTCTTTTTTTTTTTGCCACATCGTGCGGCTTGTGGGAACTGAGATCCCGGACCAGGGATGGAACCCAGAGGGCCCAACATTGAAAGCCCGGACTCGTAACCACTAGGCCACCAGGGAACTCTGGAGTTTCTCAAGGAAGGGCATCAGAGCTCAGCCCCAAAGGGGAGGCAGAGATCAGGTGCCTGGAGGGAGGGAGGAAGGAGGGGAGCATGCCCGCAGGGGCAGAGCTGTGCTGGAGGAAGCTGGTGGAGGAAGGACAGGACTGGAGAGGGGAGGGGCCGGACGGTCAGTTGGGCCGCTTATGCGGGGCTGTGAAGGCTAGGGGAGGAGTTCTGGACTTTGTCTTTAGAGTGGTAGGGGGTACTGCAGGGTTGTCTTAGGAGAGTGACAGTGATTTGACTTCCATTTTAAGAAGCTCACGCTCGTTGGAGCAGGGATGGGAGGGGCCCATGTGGACGTGAGGGACCAGTGAGGAAACCACGTGAGAGCTGACTTAGAGTCTGAGGCGCAGTGGTTGACTGGTCCAGTGGGCTGAGAGGAGGGTCAAGGATATCATAGGTTCTTGCTCTGAGGTGTAGGTGGAGAGTGCCTCTGTTTACTGATCCAGGCACTGATGGAGAGGGACCAGATTTAATCAAAAGAAGAAATTTTTTGTTGTAGTTAAATATATACAACATAAGATGAATCATTTGAACCATTTTTAAGTGTACAGTTCTGTGGCATTAAGTACCCAGATGGTTTTCTAAAATTTAATTTTAAGAGGAGGTGAGGATGATGAGTTCCATTTGGTCAAGTTGAGTTTGGGGGTGCATGTGAGATGCTTAGGTACCACGTCTGGTGGGCAGTTAGTTCTGAGGGTCTGGAGCTCAGAGGAGAGGTTAGCTCAAGAGAGATTTGGGGGAAATTTGAGTTTTTTGTTTGTTACTTTTCGTTTTTAAAGAAGAGAGCCTTGATTGACAACATAAATTTATTTAAACGTTTACTCAAAATGTATGTGCCCTGAAGATTTGGAAGAAGTTGGGGAAGCAAACAGTCTATCTGTAAAGCTGATACGATGTAAAGCTGTAGGTTTAGACAAAACACATGAGTTAAAGTACCATCAAATAAGATTTGAATGCATCTCAAGTATAGCAATGCTGGTCTGTCCGAGGGATGCGACTTGCTTCCACTCATAAAGGAATATTTCATGATCTGAAAAGGTGATATGTTTTGGTTTACATCATTGCTTCCCATAAGAAGCTCAAGGCCCTTTGCACATCACGCCGAATTTATCTTCTCCAGATCCTCGAGGGTGGATATGCAGAAGCTTGTTTTTCATTTATGGAATGAAGGAAGTAAAGGAAGGTAAATGGCCAAAGCCTGTTGGGAGAAAAGCCTTGTTCCGTTCCCTTGAGTGCCAATCTCCCTGTCCATCCCAGTGTGTGTCAGACTTCTGCACATACGAGAACACCTCAGGGTCTTAAAGAGTCCCCTTTGTTAAGGTTCTCTTTGTTAAAATGCAGATTTCTGGGTCCCAGCCCGAGAATTTTCTGATTCAAGAGAGCCAAAATGAGGCCCCATGGATCTGCATCTTTAATAAGGGGCCAGGTGAGTTGTGTGTGCTGGCAGGTGCAGAACCCTTCTCAGGCCCCCCTGGCCCAGGTGTAAACTGTTACTGGGTGATTTTCCTGCAAGTCTGTAGAAAGTAAAGGTGATTGCTGGTTGCTTTGTCTTTAAGATGAAGTAAGGAGCTGTTACGGAGAAAGCAAAGTGTGGAACTGAGGCCTGATACTCGGCAGTCAGGTGTTCTGTCTCTTTGGAAAGGGAACTAGAAACCCCAGAACGCGACCTAAGAAGTCTTCCTCTGGTTCCGGACTCGTTTGGCGGATTTATAGATGCTACCGAAGGGACTGTAGTGCGTGGAGCATGAGTCTCAAAAACAGGAGCAGTACGTTGTTGGAGCAGAGATTTTTGGACAATAGACAGGTGAGTTCCCAGAGGCGCTGGACCATCTCAGGCTGTGGATGCCACAGATTCAGTGGCACCAACGGGGGTGCTTTTTGGGACTGACTTTTGTTTGTTCGTTTGTTTTTGGCGGTACGCGGGCCTCTCACCCCTGTGGCCTCTCCTGTTGCGGAGCACAGGCTCTGGACGCGCAGGCTCAGCGGCCATGGCTCATGGGCCCAGCCGCTCCGTGGCATGTGGGATCCTCCCGGACCGGGGCACGAACCCGTGTCCCCTGCATCGGCAGGCGGACTCTCAACCACTGCGCCACCAGGGAAGCCCGGGACCGGCTTTTTATGTTATAAAATTAAGATACCAAAAGTCAGGCATAAATGAGCCTGACAGCTAACTGCGGAGCATACTCTAGCAGAGTAAAGGAGCTGTATGGAGTGCCCATTTCCTTGTGTTTGTATGTTTGCTCTCTCGAGCCCTTCTGTGTGTTCTGGAATGGGCTGTGTGATCAGGATTCTTCTGCCCTCACCCATGACTCCGCCTATGGAACGTGCTTATGAATCTCTCCCCAAACTCTGCTTGAGTTAGAATTTTCTTCTTTTCAGATCCTGAGTGGCATATGGGTTTTCATATCATCTGTTTAAATGAGATATGAATCAAAGAAGCCAAAGATCTTTTCCTTCCTAAAATATATGGTTATTTCCTTTTTCTTTTTTTTCCCTCCCATTTACTGTCCTTCCTGCGCATATGCTTACCCCGTGGCACATAGGATATATTGGTCCTGGCAAACATCGTTTCCAAGTGAGGAAAAATCTGTATTCCAAGCTCCACTTTCCCACTGACTTCTATGAGGAAACGGGAGACGTGTTTCAGACGGAGCGGGCGCAACTGCGGGCAGCTGTGGGCTGGGCCGAGGAGCAGTGTCAGGCCTGTGTGCTCCCTGCCACGCCTCTCGTTACTTCTCCCAACTGGCTGCATCCTTTGCACGTGAACCCATGGAACACCGCAAAGGGGTTCCCGACACGAAACGCCATCCACCTCTCCACCTGCTGTGGTGGCAGAATTGTGCTGGCGTTGTCCCCAGAGCGGCAGATCTCTTTCCCTGAGAGTTTGTTGTTGGTACCTGGCACCTGAGCAGAGGGCTCAGCTGCAGCTCTTCCCGTAGGCCAGGCACGGCCCTGGACGTGTGCAAGCATTGCCTTAGACCTCCCTGGTTTAAATTCCCCCTGTACAGGGAGGGAGGCAGAAGCTCCCAGAGGCCTCGTGGCTGAGCTGCTCAGCGGCGGGTTGGGTGGTGCGTTGTGTGGGAGTTAGACTCCATGTGTGCGCAGGGTGCTGCGGGGCCCCCGAGATGCGGCGTCTTCCCTCGTTCTGTGGCGCTCTCATGAGAGGGCTCCTTCAGAGGACACCTTGAAAACGCCTTACACGTCTGCCTCCTCCTCTCTGCCTGGCCATGCCTTTCTGTCTCCTTTGCAGTTCTGTCCCTGAGATATCGGGGCTCCCCTGCCCCTGTCTTCCCCATCCGGCCTTGCGCCCTCAGTTCCCTCGCGCGTGGACACACTGAGCGTGGAGGCTCCCCTCACGCCTGTGCGCCGAGCGGTCCCCTTGGGACCAGGCTGCCGTGGGGTGTGTCCACTTGAATGCCAGGCAGCACCTCGGGAGACTGGGAACCAGACTGAGTTTTCCCACAATCCGCTCACCGCTCATTATACTCCAGCGTGCGACGGGCACCCCCATCTACCCGCCCCTCGGATCTGAAACCCGGAATCACCTACACGCGTCTCTCTGCCCACTCCTCCCTGCCCTCATCCACCTGTAGGGTCCGTCTCAAGGCCTGGAGATCCTGCCTCTTCAGTATCTCCAGCTCCACTCTCGCTCCCCACGCCGCTCTGCCCAGGCACTGCCTCGTCTTAATTCAGTCCCTGACCTCTCATTGCCCGGCTCCGTTACCCTCCCGGCTGGCATGCGTGTGTGTCTTTCTTTGTCCCTCCACGGCCCACCCCACACGCTGCCTCTGGAAACTTGTCTAGGGCACACGTTTCCACATGGCACTCCCCTCCTTAAAAGCCTCCCAAAGCTTTTAATGGCGCTCAGAACAAAACCAGACTCCCTGGCACTAACCCCTTTCCCATGTGGCCCTGTCATCCCCAGCCTCACCTCTGGCCCCAGTCACACCCTCCCCCCCGGCTGTTCACGCCCGGGTCACTCCCCTCCCCTGGGCTGTCCATGGTCTGGGCACACTGGGCTGTTTAATGTGCTTTGTGTGCAGAAGCCTGTTTCCAGGCCTCCTCCTCTGTACTGGAAGTCTCTGCTGTCTGGAGTTTACTTGCTCAAGCCCCGTGTTGAGCTTGCTGCCCTGCTTGGTGCTTTGCCCTCCCTCTTCAGCGGCCCCCTTGGCGGTGCCATTAGAACAGCTGCCATCGGAGGGTGCCCATCTGCACTTGGTCGTTGGTGGAGGGGCTCGTCTGTCACGTGAGACCATCAGCTCCTTGGGGAGCTGCTTATTCATCTTCACCCGGCTGCTGGCATGACGCGTGGCCCGTAACACATGCAGCCACTCTCTGATTTTCCGTTGAACAAACAGTAGCGTAGATTAATAATGATAGTGATAGTAGCTGCTCACACCCAGAGCCTCAGCGTGTGCCAGGCCCTGTTCTGGGCCCGTTACATGGGCTCCACCACTGGATCCTCAGCCGCCAGCGGCTGGTTCTGCCCTCTGTGCTCAGCCCTGCGTAGTGATGCGCTCTCCATCCTGTGGTTGGGTGCCCCCTCCTCCCCCCGACATGTCCACAACCCTGGAGACAGTGGACTTGTCAGAGGAGGATGGGGAAAGCAGGTCCTGCCCAGTTCCTGGACCAAGCGCGTTTGTTTCTGTTCCCTCTGCTGCCAGGGATGATCTTCAAAGCAGGTAGCTGGAACAAAGTAAATTGGCTGCAGACCTTGCATCCTGGAGCTTCAGGCCCCTTCAGAGGAGCTGCGCGATTAAACCTGGAAGCCCAAGGGAGGCTGTGCCGCTGAAACCTGTTCAGTGAAGTAGGTCATGGCGAAGAACGGACCAGGGGGAGCCCTGAGCCAGGGGGGGCTCCAGCCGTGGGCTCCCAGGGGTGTGGTGAGCTCCGACCTGTCCGGCCCAGCTCAGATCCCTCCCTCCCGGCTTGTGTGGAGGACCCACGACCACCTGGCCTCACGGCGGTCTATCGTTTGTTTCCTCTTCCAGCAGGGCTACCGCCAGCACCTCCTGAGCCTTTAGTCTATGCTGAGCCCTCGCTGGACACTTTCCGCCACGTCTCACTTCATCCCGGCAGCTCTCCTCTGAGGGGGTCATTTAACGTCTTACTGCTTTCGGTTTTTGGTGTTTAATTTGGTTTCTCTGATAAATGTTACCGGGAGAGCCTGGGAGGATAAGTCCGGCACGGGAACCAAACAGTTAGGAGTTAGGAGGCGCAGTCGCCTTCCTGCCTGGGCTGGTCCTGCTCGCTCCCTCCCTCCCTCCCTCCCTCCCAGGAACAGAAGACAGTACGTTAGTGTTGCTTAAATCATTGCAATTAATTCCTCTCCCGTTTTCTCGTACTCGAGGGCTAGGCTGGCCTATAAATCTTAGGCCCAGGTTAGCTGTACAATTTGATTTATCTCTCGGGATAGGTGTGCTAAGGCACGTTAGCTGGCTTGAATCATTTAAAGTTACCCTGAGAAAGGTCTTATTTCTGTTGCCTGCCCTGATTTGCACTTTAAATATAGTTCCCTGTAGCGACTCACAGGAATTCATGTTGAAAATAGAAAAAGGGAAAATTACTTTTAAACAGCAGTTTGGCATAGAAGAGCATGATTTACCTTGGAATATTTCTCCAACTGCGCATTAAGGCCAAGCTTTCAAGAATATTTTTTCCCCCCACTGAACCTGGAAATTATGAAGCCAGACAGCAAACACTGAGCCTCAGGGAGCCTCCCTCCCCCCCGCCCCCCCCCAACGCTCTGTGAGATACCTACTCTGTGCTCTTGTTAGCGTTGTGGAAGGTGACAGGTCTTTTCTTACCTCACTTGCTAATTTTTCTCACTTTCCTCCTCTATCAGCACCATTTCTCCTTCATTTCCACGAACTGCAAAAGCTGGCATTTTGTTGGTAGGAATTCTGTAAGTGAATCATTATTTTAAATTTGGGTTTGTTAATGGTGTAGCATATTCTGTGCTTTCAAAATGCATTTGGTTCCTTGATGATTTCTTTTGTTTTATTTAGATTATGGAAATGCAAAGATAAAACCAGCTAGTATTTTTTTTTCATATTCATCTAATGGGGATTATCTTGTCATATTATGATTTGCTCTTATGCCTGAAAGTAATGGCCTTTCTTATGTTATTGCTTTAAATATTGTATAATTTATTTCTGTCGTGGGAAAAAGGAGTTCTTAATTTCACAGCAGAGTGATAGGGAGAAATATGTTTTGTTTCCTTTTTTTTAGAAACATATTTTACCGTTAGGCCGGTGTATTTTTGGAGAGAACTAAGATCTAGTTTACCCTTCCCTCAGTGCAGCCTTGTCTGAATAAAAGTATGGTGTCTTTATTGCATAGAGACTGGGAGGATTTGTGGAATTCACCTGATTTCCGGGGAACATCTTTCCTCTCTGTAATTCCTACTTTAAACAGTAACACTGTCAACTAATATTAGTTGCTTATTTATGAAAGGTTATGTGTTAGCAGTATTTAGAACCAACACCAACTAAAGACAGTTTTTCTTCAGTACAGAGTCTGTGTTCTGCAGGGCAGGGGCTTTTGTGTTGACATACTCTTCTTTTTCACACAGCTACCTGGCTTGGCAAAAAAGTGAGGTAAGACTAACCCTGGTTATTAGCTGAGGGGTCACTGAACTTGTTAAATTGGGAAGGTTATTTTTCTTGATAAAAGAGGAAATTCTAACCCAGAGAGCTTTGACTGTCCATGTTTGGAATAAGGCATCGATGGATTTGGGGAAGATGGATTTTTGAGTCTCAGGTCCTACATTAAGTTGACCTCAGTTTTTTTTTTTTTTTTTTTTTTTTTTTTTTCTTTTTGCGGTATGCGGGCCTCTCACTGTTGTGGCCTCTCCCGTTGCGGAGCACAGGCTCCGGATGCGCAGGCCCAGCGGCCATGGCTCACGGGCCCAGCCGCTCCGCGGCATATGGGATCCTCCCAGACCGGGGCACGAACCCGTATCCCCTGCATCGGCAGGCGGACTCTCAACCACTGCGCCACCAGGGAGGCCCGACCTCAGTTTTTATATCCCGCAAGTTGCTACAGTGTTCTGTCTTCTGGAATTCTGTGATGCTGAGTGGTGTTGATGTGTTGCAACCTCCCTATACTATGTTTATTAATAATTCTATTTTTGGGGCTTCCCTGGTGGCGCAGTGGTTGAGAGTCCGCCTGCCGATGCAGGGGACACGGGTTCGTGCCCCGGTCCGGGAAGATCCCACATGCCGTGGAGCGGCTGGGCCCGTGAGCCATGGCTGCTGAGCCTGCGCGTCCGGAGCCTGTGCTCTGCAGCGGGAGAGGCCACAATAGTGAGAGGCCCGCGTACCGCAAAAATAAATAAATAAATAAATAAATAATAATAGTAATTCTATTTTTGAGACCTTCTTGAGGGTTTTAAATGTGCATGCTAGTTTAGAGATAAACAAAACCAAAATATTAAATACCCAGAAGCAGAATTTAAATGGTGTTTGAGGTTAAATCTCTCCTCTCTTCTTAGAACTTAATGAATGATTTGGGCTCTGCATTTGCCTTAGGCGTGTGTGTGTGCGTGTGTGCGTAAAAAGTGAGAAAGCAGATCATACCCTAGTGAACATAAATGGGGGCACTAAGCTCCTTTGTTCTGCTGGGTTGGCCATGTTCGCTGTAAGGAGGAGACAGCCCTCAAGTGACGGGTTGGGAAGACTTGCATTCATTCGTTCAGTCACTCATGTGGATAAATATTTATTGGCCTTCTTCTGTGTGCTGGCTGTGTTCTAGATTTGGGGGCAAACAGTACATAAAACCACATTCCTAAGGAAGAAAACCCCATATTCCTGCCTTCATGGGGCTTACATTAAACTAATCTATAAGACAAGCAGTAAACAAATAAGTATATATTACGTCAGTGGTGGTAAGTGCTCTGGAGGAGAATAAAGCAGAGGGAAGGGCGGGGGCACTGGTGGGCTTTACGCTCGGGAGCCACATACAGCACCTGCTGGCGTCTCAGTTCCCACAGAGAGGTTCATTTGTTTTGTTTTTTTTTTTTTAATTAGGAGATTCTGGCCTTTATTAGTATGCACGGTGAACACGGGTGTCCTGGCTGTACTTGCCAACCCTCCTATTTTACCCACCTATTTTTTTTTTGTTTTTTTTACATCTTTATTGGAGTATGATTGCTTTACAGTGGTGTGCTAGTTTCTGCTTTATAACAAAGTGAATCAGTTATACACATGTTCCCATATCTCTTCCCTCTTGCGTCTCCCTCCCTCCCACCCTCCCTATCCCACCCCTCTAGGTGGTCACAAAGCACCGAGCTGATCTCCCTGTGTTCATTTGGATTTCACCCTGCCTTCTGAAATGTCATCCTGGAGGTGGGAATGATTAAACCACGTTAGTCGTTTGCTTCTTAGCGTGAATCTGTCTTAGATTATTTCCTTTGAGCAAATGTTAGTTGAGAGAGAATTTGAGGTAGTGGATGTCTGGGGAGAGGGTGGGAGGGGTCAGAGGTATTGGGATGGGTGGCGTTGTCTCCTGCTTCTGAGTCGGACCTCCTGCTGCTCAGGGACCACCCCCCAACCCCCATGGTCCTTGCACTGCATTACTGCTCCTTGGAATTGCCTGGCCAGCCCTTCAGTACCTTCTTGCTCCATGGCATTGCTTGTTTTTTTCCTGGGGATGCTAATTGGAGAAAGCAAACTCTACGAAATGCTTTGCTCTTAGCTTTTTAGGAGAAGTGCACTGTAAAATTAAGGCATTATTCTCTGTCTGGTTAACCTTCCTGACTGTTTGGTTTATCATTTTGCTTTCTGTTTTCCACATGTTACTGTCAGGTTACTATTATTATTTTTTTTAATGTGGAGCCTGCATGTGTCTTTAGGGATATCTTTGTCTATTTACACGCTCCGACTCAAAACATAAATCATTCTAAATGAGGAAGGATTCTAATTCCTCTCGCTCCCCGGCCCCATGGCTTCAGCAGGGTTCTGGTAACGCTCCCCCTGCGTGTCTGGAGCAGTATCTGCAGCGTGCTGCTGACCCGAAACCGCTGAGACGGAAAGCTTGCCCCAGATTTAGCTCTGCGGCCCGCCAGGCTCTGGCAGGGATGTGAGCGTAGGAATTTGTACTTCTTCCTGCTCGATTCTCAGCAATTCCCCTTTGCTTCAGCGGGCACCAGAATCCAGGTTTCTAAGAAGTTGTATTCCATATGCATCTGTCTTGTGGTTTATAGCTACAGACACGAATGGTATACTCAGATCCTAACTCCTTTGATGTAGTATTTCCTTAGCTGGTAACCTGAGCATGGTGCCTTCACACGGATGGATAATCTTAAGTCTGGAGAAAGGCAGCCTGCGGTCCTAGTTTGTAGCAATTGCAGGTGCTTTTTAAAATGAGGAAAATTGATCATGTTAAACTATGATTTTTTTTCCCCATTTGAAGTAAAACTGTTGAATATGAGAATGAATCCTTATTGCTGATTCTAATGTAAAAATGTTTCTCTTTTTTTCCAGCTTTTGCTTTGGTTTCTAAAGATGTGAAGAAGGAGGTCAAACAGTCTAAGGTACTAATTGTAAAGTCAAATCTATTCCTCCTATCTGAGATTTGTCTGTATTTTCTTTAATAGGAGCTGTAGTGATTTCATCTTTCAATGAATTAATGAAATGTTGGTTAACATAGATTTTTGAACCCACAGCAGCAACTTACAGATAGGCTTGCTTTAAAAAAAAAAAAATCCTTTATAGTTAAGGCAGATCCACTTGGTTTTAAATTTCATTTTAAGAAAAAAGGTGCTTGGTTATGAAGCTAGACATTTTAGAAGTCTTGCTTGGGTACCGTAGTTTTCTCCAGTCTTACTGCAACTTAACCTTGGCCTTAATTTTCCCAGCCTGTGAAAGGAATCTGCTGTGTCAGGGTCACAAGAGCCTGAGTATCCCTCACCTTGAAGGTGGCACCGTCTGAGAGGGCATCCTGGGGACTGGTCAAGAGACCCCAAATGTGACTGCCAGGCTCCTTGCACAGTCAGAACCCGAAACCAAGATGTGGGGGCCCATGGAGAGGGGATAGCACTTTTCCAAATCTCAGAGCTGCTCCTTTTCCATCATTGGTCGCATTCAAGAACTGCGTCTAAATTTTACCATTTGGGGTTGCGTTAGATCAGTTTAGCATATGAGAAAGAGAATATTTTAAAAATATGAATTGTTTTTGTCACATTAATTAAGGCTCAGTTGACTATTTTTTTTACCTTGCAATTTAGTATAAAAGCATTTTTAAATAGAATGTTTCTTTTACCAACAGAGTATGATTGTTCTAACTATACCATGGGATCCCTAAATGCGAGTAATAATTCCTTACGGTTTTAAGATTCTTTGTGATTAATAAAGCATTTTCAGGCATTTCATTTAATTTGATTTTCTCAGTCATCATGTTATTGCTAAGCAAAGCAGGCATCCCCATGGAGAGCAGAGAAAATTTACCCTTGGAGAAGTGAAGTGATTTGATCGAGGTCACAGGATTGTTAAAAGGTGAAGTCGGAATCCAAATTTTCAGACTCCTTGAATTTTTCACACTGCAATTTTGTATTACATTGTCACATGCATTGTCACGTGTGTGTTTGGCAATAATGAGGCTCATTTATAATGAATTTAAGGGTTATTAATAGGGAATTAAAACTTTGTGTAATAAATTTAGAAATTTTAGCCCATTCTTTCAAATGGAGGTTTTTACTAATCTTTTCAAAGGAGGAAATATATATATATTTGGCCTTAAATACATATATAAATAGAGATAGAGATAAGGTGAGTCCTATATCTTAGTGTCATCTTTCATGCAAAAATATCAAAGCCCTTGAAGAATGCCGTTAACCCCATCTGTGCTTAGGCCGCCGAGCCGAAAAGCCATTAATCCCATGAGGAGCGGCAGTGATAAAATGTCTACTGTAGCCCATACCCAAGGCTGGGAGATGGAGGAGAATCAATTTGTCCAAGGTCATCTGTAGATGAACCTGAGATAGGAGTTAAGGCTCTTTCTAATAACCGCATGAATCCGGGATTATCATTAGTTTATCACTCTTAGCAGAACTGATCGGGGTCTGACACTGCTGCCCAGAAGGCCGCCTTCCGTCCTGCTCACCGCACTGCTCGCTTTGCTCAAGGGCTCTGGTTCCCTAGAACTAGGCCAGCCCTGCTCAGGGCTGGGGTCCTTCCCCAGACCGATCACATTCACTGGCTGGCATCTGGTGGCTTCATACCAGAATCCCGAGGCTGCCAGTCCCCTGGCATCCTGCCTGGCGCTTGACCTCTGGCCCAGGCTCCCCTCCTGGGCTCCTGGTCCCTGGCTCTGTCAGATTCTGACCCACCCCAGCTTTCCATGGAGCCTGCCGTCCCAGGTTCGGGCTCAGGCTGCTACCTCAGCCAAGCCACCAAACTGTCTTCCAGTGGCAGTTTTGCACGGCCTTACATTCTGTGCTGGCTTGTGATCCTGGACCCTGTGGGACGTAGGCTTAGAGCCGGGCTCTGGAGCCAAACTGCTGTGGTTCGCGGCCCTTCTACAACCCTGAACCCCTGCGGGACTCACCAAACCTCACCGTGCTCATCCTCCTCGTCTGTAAGACGGGGTCACAGGACTGCCCTCAAAAAGCTGTTTTGAAGATGAAGTGGGTGTGTGTGTCCACCACATAGAGCAGTGCCAGTCCCTGTTTAAATGTTGACCTGCTATCACAGCAAGAAATGTCTTATGCAACCTTTCAAGAGGTACCCACACAGATCAAAGTAACAGAGGAACAACAGACCTTACTGCTTTTATCAGTTAAATTTCTGTTATGGTGGTTGTTGACTTCATATGAAGCGGATGATGAGGATGATAAAAAGAGTAGGAGTTAATACTTACTGAGCATTTGCTTTGGGCAGACATGACGTCATCTAACGAAACCCTCACAGCAACCCTGGCAAGTAGGTCTTGTAATTGTGATTCCTATTTCACTGAAACCGAGCCCTGAACTAGTGCATGCTAGAGGCATAATTAGGGCACGGGCCCAGCTTACAACTGAGTGTAATGATGACCACATCTGACTCATTCATTTTATTCGAGATCTAGGGGTTGGTGATTGTTTGCAACCATGTAGAAGATGCCAGTTTACGTCTCTTTCTTCTTAAAAGATTTCATAACAAATTCTTTGAGGTTGTTTTATCTTCCTTTAATGAAGGATTTATAAACTAAGCATTGCATATATGGATTGCAAGTGTTGAAATCTGTTGTGCCTTAAAAATAAAACCTGCACGGAAGGGTGACTTGGATTTGTCTTTTCCTGGCTAGGGTAGGAGCTGTCTGGGGGGTAGATGCCCTGGCAGCAAATGTCTTTCCTGTCTGAGCAGCAATTCCATTGACTTAGAAAACTTGGACAGTGAGCACATCTGGATGGGTATTGATAGTCAGTGTCAGAAACATGCGGCAGCAGAGATAATAAAACAAACCATGTGTTTCTTCTTAGGAAGAACTAAGCCTTTTCACGAGGGAAGCTGGAGACAGAATTTTCAATGTTCTGTCAGTTCGTTCATCTAGTCTAATTTTCTTTCTCAAAGGGGAACTTACTGAAGACCATTCTGGTTCCGTTTCAGTTCACCTACTTCAAGTATTTCTCGGATATTTTATTTTTACAGTTTACATGTCCTAGCTATTGTGTCAGGCAGTCGGAGCTGCAGTGCTTAATAACAAATAGAAAGCTGTGGAATTTTGGTTGATTTTCTTTGGTTTTGCCAGGGCATCCGGTAGAAAGTCCAATTCCCGTCCCAGCTTGTTTAGTCTGGAATCGCTGAGTTCAGGGTATTTTTTGTGCTCTTCTTCTGGAGAAAGGTGGCTTTTATTGTAGGTATTACTCTTACTGTACTCTCAAAATATATGTCCATCTAATGACACATATTTTCTGAAGAACGCCTCTGGGGGAGGACTGGGCATGCGCTATCGGTGGGTGTAAGGAAGGAACGCTGGAAAGAAGACAGAGACCTGGAGTTTAATCCTGGCTCTGTGGCTGGAATGGCTGTTGGACGTTGGGCAAATCCTGTATCTTTCTGAGCCTCCCTTACTTGCAAAAGGGGAGTGTTGGATTGGATCACCTCCCGTGCTATTTTTTAAAAATTGTGGTAAAATACACATGGCATAAACTTTACCATTTTAACCATTTTTAAGTGTACAGTTCAGCAGTGTTAAGTATATTCATACTGTTGCACAAGCAGTCTCCAGAACTCTTTTCATCCTGCAAAACTGAACCTCTGCACCCAGTAAGCCACAATTCTCCATCCGCCTCCCCCAGCCCCCCACCACCCTGCTTTCCCTCTCTGTGAGTTCAGTGGTCCTAGGTACCTCCTGTAAGTGGAGTCATACAGTCTCTGTCTTTTTATAACTGTCCTATTTCACTTAGCATAATGTCCTCGAGGTTCATCCACATCGTAGCAGGTGTCAGAATTCCCTTCCTTTCTAAGGCCGTTGTATGGAGGGACCCCATTTTCTTCATCCATTCCAGTGCTATTTTTAAATCTAACATCTCCAATTTTCCATTATCCTCATCTGGCAGCCAAAGCTGTGGCTTGGCCAGGAGAAGGCAGCCTGGCCGAAGGGGAAGCCGAGGGTTTCCTCCCCAAGCGCAGGCCATGCTCCTGGCCAGAGGGGCAGTGGGTCCACACGTGCTAACCTAGGACGATAGCCTGGCTCTGCTTCAGCACCTGTAGGGGAGTGGCTTGAGCTTCCCCGTCTTCTTTAGTGGCTCTCCTGAAAAGAGTTTTATCAGGATTAGGTAAAGTGTCACTTGATCCCGAGGTACAGCAAATCAGTACGTAACTCTGAGGTTCTTCTCGACTCGGTGGTATTTCTGTTCTTGAGACAAAGATAATTTCAGAAAATGCTACCGAAGGTGGCTGCTCCCCTGTGTTCCTCCCCCTCTCCCCATCTGCTGTCACGGTCCCTCCTGCATCCTAAGAGGACACGTCTCTGTGGCAGTATCTTGGCTTTTAAGCTGTTCCAGTTTTGTTGATAAAGGCTCACAACTGCACTTCTTGTTGGAGTCTGTGAAGAAAATGGAGGGGTATTTGCCACCATCCATTTGTCATAATTATAGCATGTAGCGGTTGCAAATGGAAAGGGGCAGTTAGGGAGAAAATTCCTTCTGCCAGAGAAGACAATGAAAGTGGCAGATTTAGCTGCTGACACCCTGTGCTTTGTCAGAGAAGTCTTTGAAGAGCTCCTCCCCTGGTTTACTCACGATCAGGATCAGGTACTTCTGTGCTCATGTGCCCACGTCCAGATTTCTGCGTCTGAAGCTCTGCAGCTCTGAGACGTCCCTTCTGTGCTCATGAAATCTCATGAGCCCGAGGCTGACCCCCTCCATGGTCCTACTCAGGCCCTCAGGGCTGCTTCTCAGGTAGGAGAGAACACGGTGGTGTCATTCTTTTTTCTTTTTTTTTGAGATATACCACGCAAGCACAATATTTATTTATTTATTTTCTGGCTGCACTGAATCTTCGTTGCGGCACGTGAGTTTCTCTAGTTGTGGCACACGGGCTCAGTAGTTGAGGTGTGCAAGCTTAGTTGCCCCGTGGCATGTGGGATCTTAGTTCCCCGACCAGGGATCGAACCCACTTCCCCTGCATTGGAAGGAGGATTCTTAACCACTGGACCACCAGGGAAGTCCTGGTGGTGTCATTCTTGACGGCGGTACGTCTGAGCCCCCAAAATGTTAAATATGATAATTAATAGAGCTCATTTACCTGAGGAACATACAGCTAGAGTCGGTACTATCTCTGATACGTTTGTAATGCTTAGCATTTACAAGTTTTTAAAATTAACCCTCCCAGAGCATCATGAACCATCTTACTCGGGAAGAGAGCCTCACCTCAATTCAGTGACTTGCTCAGGATCACATAAGAGAGGACCGGCCCCATAGGAATCTTCTGCTGTGATGCAGAAGTATTGATATGTTGTTGCTGCTTCCCCCCCTCACCCTTAATTTTGGTCTCTTTGTTTAGGGAAGCATTTCCAAGATCTCATTTTCAGTGTCTACCCCCAAATGTTGATATGTACCATACATATTTATTTGGTGTATTGCTAGTTTTGTTATGTGACGAGATTTATCTTTTTCTCTTTTATTTAAAATACAGAATTTGGAGAAAAGTGGTATATCAGAGAAAAATGACATAGGTGAGTAATGATTTCTTTTTTAACTTAAGAGTATGTATCCAGGTGTATTTCTTGTAAATCATATTTCAGTGAAGTGAATTTTCCTTTCTGATTTTATTTATGGGATAAATATTGTTGTCCAAATAGTCGGTCTTTGGCTCAGTCTGGCGTTTACCCTCATGAAGACACAGGGAGAACACTTTTCAGATTGACATATTGGAAGTAACAGCTAATACGTTGGATTTAATTCCCTCGGCCACAGTTTACTGAGTTGCTAATAAGGACAGATTCCCATGCCAGAGGGGCCACTGTGCGGATGCAGAGGCGAATGAGACAGAGGCTGTTCTTAGGGCTGCACACTTCACGGGATGAAGGGTCAGCCGTGGCCTTTGCTCACGTGCCCTCCGCTTGGAGCTGGGTCGCCACTGCTGACCTGCAGGCAGCACGCCCGTCCCCTTCGGGTCAGCTTGGCAGCCGCGTCTTCTGTTAAACCATGGGGCGAGGCCGCTCCTGGCTGCCTTGCAGACACACTGTACCCGCCTCACAGCCCATCAGCACCCATATCTGCACTCCCTTTTACACACATCTTTCTCCCCATGTATTGTGAGCATCTTCAGGGGTGTGACCATGAGTTCGGATACGGACTCCGTGGGCAGCAGGCCCCAGGGTGTTGATGGGAGGGCAGGGCCGCGCCTCTGTGTGTTGGGTCTCTTCCTAGAGGGTGTGAACTTGATCATCGTCAGCCACCCCAGGGTGGGCCATGGAGACCTGGGAGGTGGGCCTTTGGATGGGGGAAAGGGACGCTTTCCTTCCTAGGCCCTCCTTGCCTGGGCCTGGGTTCTGAGGCGTCTAGAAGGCAGGAGAGGCCCCCCTGCGGGTGGCAGGGATCTGAGAGCAGCCGTGTTTAAGGAGCCACAGGGGTTCATTGCTCCGCCTTCCCTGCATTACAACACCCTGTGTGGCTGAGCCTCTCCTCACGGGAGGAGACTTAAAATCCTCAGAGATTTTACCTCTGCGGCCAACCCTTGTGCATTTGGTCATTTGGCTGTGTGTTGATTTTGTGGGAGCTGGTGGGCCTCCTCGTAGTAAGTGGTTCTTAAATGAACAATGGCCCTCATCTGGAATGTGGTCTTGAACGTACCTGGGGAGCTGCCTGAGCAAGTGAATCTACAGTCTCCAAGTTGCAAATGGCAAATCCAGTGATACTGAACTTGGTATCAGTTCATCTGAAAAACGACTCAGGGAGCTTACTTGCTACAGTCTTAACGTCAGTCTACAGGACCGGGGTGGCGGTGGGGCTACTAAAGCAGCCATCCCAGCAGAATCAGTGCCTGCATCCTGGTCTCACAGTGCTCAGGGCCGGGTGACCGACTCTAAGCATGGGGTGGTCTTTCTTCCTCTTTCGACTCATTGCCTAATCAATACATGCACTGGTGACCATGGTTCTCACCAAGTATGACATCACTCGAGTGGCTCTTCCTGTGTGTGTGTGTGTGTGTGTCCGTGTGTCCCCATCCCCCAGCCTGAAGTCCCAGGCACTTGTTATGCAGCTTTTGTCAGAAGACCATCACATTGATTTCACATCGGAAAAACACCAGTGTGAGATAATTTTTGACTGGGAGAGATTAGTACTTAGTGGAATGGTTGGTGCATGGTATATACTCAGAAACGGGAGAATTAGAGAACCTTCGATTGCTTTTTCTTTTTGTGAATTTTTGAATTGTATTTTATTTTTTTTTTTGTACAGCAGGTTCTTATTAGTTATCCATTTTATACATATTAGTGTATATATGTCAATCCCATTCTACCAATGCATCCCCCCACCCCCACTGCTTTCCCCCCTTAGTGTCCATACGTTTCTTTTTTTTTTTTTTTTTTTGTGGTACGCGGGCCTCTCACTGCTGTGGCCTCTCCCATTGAGGAGCACAGGCTCCGGACGCACAGGCTCAGCGGCCATGGCTCACGGGCCCAGCCGCTCCGCGGCATGTGGGATCTTCCCGGACCGGGGCATGAACCCGTGTCCCCTGCATCGGCAGGCAGACTCTCAACCACTGCGCCACCAGGGAAGCCCCATACGTTTCTTTTCTACATCTG
>NW_028293762.1:0-19768 GCF_964341445.2 Mesoplodon mirus | reverse complement strand
CCACCAATGGACAGATCATCCAAAATGAAAATAAATAAGGAAACACAAGCTTTAAATGATACATTAAACAAGATGGACTTAATTGATATTTATAGGACATTCCATCCAAAAACAACAGAATACACTTCTTTCTCAAGTGCTCATGGAACATTCTCCAGGATAGATCATATCTTGGGTCACAAATCAAGCCTTGCTAAATTTAAGAAAACTGAAATCGTATCAAGTATCTTTTCCGACCACAACGCTATGAGACTACATATCAATTACAGGAAAAAATTGTAAAAGATACAAACACATGGAGGCTAAACAATACACTACTTAATAACCAAGAGATCACTGAAGAAATCAAAAAGTACCTAGAGACAAATGACAATGAAAACACAACGACCCAAAACCTATGGGATGCGGCAAAAGCAATTCTAAGAGGGAAGTTTATAGCAATACAATCCTACCTTAAGAAACAAGAAACATCTCAAATAAACAACCTACCTTACACCTAAGGCAATTAGAGAAAGAAGAGCAAAAAAAATCCCAAAGTTAGCAGAAGGAAAGAAATCATAAAGATCAGATCAGAAATAAATGAAAAAGATATGAAGGAAACGATAGCAAAGATCAATAAAACTAAAAGCTTGTTCTTTGAGAAGATAAACAAAATTGATAAACCATTAGCCAGACTCATCAAGAAAAAAAGGGAGAAGACTCAGATCAACAGAATTAGAAATGAAAAAGGGGAAGTAACAATTGACACTGCAGAAATACAAAGGATCATGAGAGATTACTACAAGCAACTATATGCCAATAAAATGGACAACCTGGAAGAAATGGACAAATTCTTAGAAATGCACAACCTCCCGAGACTGAACTAGGAAGAAATAGAAAATATGAACAGACCAATCACAAGCACTGAAATTGAAACTGTGATTAAAAATCTTCCAACAATCAAAAGCCCAGGACCAGATGGCTTCACAGGCAAATTCTATCAAACACTTAGAGAAGAGCTAACACCTATCCTTCTCAAACTCTTCCAAAATATAGCAGAGGGAGGAACACTCCCAAACTCATTCTACGAGGTCACCATCACCCTGATACCAAAACCAAAGATGTCACAAAGAAAGATAACTACAGACCAGTATCCCTGATGAACGTAGATGCAAAAATCCTCAACAAAATACTAGCAAACAGAATCCAACAGCACATTAAAAGGATCATACACCAGGATCAAGTGGGGTTTATTCCAGGAATGCAAGGATTCTTCAATATATGCAAATCAATCAACGTGATACACCATATTAACAAATTGAAGGAGAAAAACCATATGATCATCTCAATAGATGCAGAGAAAGCTTTCGACAAAATTCAACACCCATTTATGATAAAAACCCTCCAGAAAGTAGGCATAGAGGGAACTTTCCTCAACATAATAAAGGCCATATATGACAAACCCACAGCCAGCATCGTCCTCAATGGTGAAAAACTGAAACCATTTCCACTAAGATCAGGAACAAGACAAGGTTGCCCACTCTCACCACTCTTATTCAACATAGTTTTGGAAGTTTTAGCCACAGCAATCAGAGAAGAAAAGGAAATAAAAGGAATCCAAATCGGAAAAGAAGAAGTAAAGCTGTCACTGTTTGCAGATGACATGATACTATACATAGAGAATCCTAAAGATGCTACCAGAAAACTAATAGAGCTAATCAATGAATTTGGTCAAGTTGCAGGATACAAAATTAATGCACAGAAATCTCTGGCATTCCTATATACTAATGATGAAAAATCTGAAAGTGAAATCAAGAAAACACTCCCATTTACCATTGCAACAAAAAGAATAAAATATCTAGGAATAAACCTACCTAAGGAGACAAAAGACCTGTATGCAGAAAATTATAAGACACTGATGAAAGAAATTAAAGATGATACAAATAGATGGAGAGATGTACCATGTTCTTGGAGTGGAAGAATCAACATTGTGAAAATGACTCTACTACCCAAAGCAATCTACAGATTCAATGCAATCCCTATCAAACTACCACTGGCATTTTTCACAGAACTAGAGCAAAAAATTTCACAATTTGTATGGAAACACAAAAGACCCCGAATAGCCAAAGCAATCTTGAGAACGAACAATGGAGCTGGAGGAATCAGGCTCCCTGACTTCAGACTATACTACAAAGCTACAGTAATCAAGACAGTATGGTACTGGCACAAAAACAGAAAGATAGATCAATGGAACAGGATAGAAAGCCCAGAGATAAACCCACGGACATATGGTCACCTTATCTTTGATAAAGGAGGCAGGAATGTACAGTGGAGAAGGGACAGTCTCTTCAATAAGTGGTGCTGGGAAAACTGGATAGGGACATGTAAAAGTATGAGATTAGATCACTCCCTAACACCATACACAAAAATAAGCTCAAAATGGATTAAAGACCTAAATGTAAGGCCAGACACTATCAAACTCTTAGAGGAAAACGTAGGCAGAACACTCTATGACATAAATCACAGCAAGATCCTTTTTGACCCACCTCCTAGAGAAATGGAAATAAAGACAAAAATAAACACATGGGACCTAATGAAACTTAAAAGCTTTTGCACAGCAAAGGAAACCATAAACAAGACCAAAAGACAACCCTCAGAATGGGAGAAAGTATTTGTAAATGAAGCAACGGACAAAGGATTAATCTCCAAAATTTATAAGCAGCTCATGCAGCTCAATAACAAAAAAACAAACAGCCCAATCCAAAAATGGGCAGAAGACCTAAATAGACATTTCTCCACAGAAGATATACAGACTGCCAACAAACACATGAAAGGATGCTCAACATCTTTGCTCATTAGAGAAATGCAAATCAAAACTACAATGAGATATCATCTCACACCAATCAGAATGGCCATCATCAAAAAACCTAGAAACAATAAATGCTGGAGAGGGTGTGGAAAAAAAGGAACACTCTTGCACTGCTGGTGGGAATGTGAATTGGTACAGCCACTATGGAGAACGGTATGGAGGTTCCTTAAAAAACTACAAATAGAACTACCATATGACCCAGCAATCCCACTACTGGGCATATACCCTGAGAAAACCATAATTCAAAAAGAGACATGTACCAAAATGTTCATAGCAGCCCTATTTACAATAGCCCGGAGATGGAAACAACCTAAGTGTCCATCATCAGATGAATGGGTAAAGAAGATGTGGCACATATATACAATGGAATATTACTCAGCCATAAAAAGAAATGAAATTGAGCTATTTGTAATGAGGTGGATGGACCTAGAGTCTGTCATACAGAGTGAAGTAAGAAAGAGAAAGACAAATACTGTATGCTGACACATATATATGGAATTTAAGAAAAAAAAATGTCATGAAGAACTTAGGGGTAAGACAGGAATAAAGACACAGACCTACTAGAGAATGGACTTGAGGATATGGGGAGGGGGAAGGGTAAGCTCTGACAAAGTGAAAGAGCGGCATGGACATATATACACTACCAAACGTAAGGTAGATAGCTAGTGGGAAGCAGTCGCATAGCACAGGGAGATCAGCTCGGTGCTTTGTGACCGCCTGGAGGGGTGGGATAGGGAGGGTGGGAGGGAGACGCAAAAGGGAGGGGATATGGGAACATATGTATATGTATAACTGATTAAATTTGTTATAAAGCAAAAAAGCAAAAAAGAAAAAAGAAAAAAAAAAAAAAAAGAATGGGAATTCTCTGTCAGGAATACGTCCAGCCAGCTGCGACCATTCTGATGTAAACGTGACATGGAAAAGATCAGCACACACTCAAGAACTGAACCCAGGCGGGGTCAGGGCATTTCTATCAGGCTCCTGGGTAAGCCCTCACCCCTTCCACAGGGAGGAGGGACTGGAGTTAACAACAGAACCCCACCGTATATTAGATTTTTGTAGTTGTGGCAATTTTTAAAAAATATTCAACTGTTAGTAAACTGCAGATAGTTGAACACATAGGGTGAGCTCATTTCTTCTCATCAAATCCTTTATACCTGTCATTAAAAAGCCTGGAGCCAGGAGGAGCTTCAAGATGGCGGAAGAGTAAGACGCAGAGATCACCTTCCTCCCCACAAATACATCAGAAATACATCTACGTGCGGAACAACTCCTACAGAACACCTACTGAACGCTGGCAGAAGACCTCAGACTTCCCAAAAGGCAAGAAACTCCCCACGTACCTGGGTAGGGCAAAAGAAAAAAGAATAAACAGAGACAAAAGGATAGGGCCGGGACCTGCACCAGTGGGAGGGAGCCGTGAAGGAGGAAAGGTTTCCACACACTAGGAGCCCCTTCGAGGGCGGAGACTGCGGGTGGCGGAGGGGGGAAGCTTTGGAGCCGCTGAGGAGAGCGCAGCAACAGAGGTGCCGAGGGCAAAGCGGAGAGATTCCCGCACAGAGGACCAGCACTCACCAGCCCGAGAGGCTTGTCTGCTCACCCGCCCGGGCGGGCGGGGGCTGGAAGCTGAGGCTCGGGATTCGGAGGTCGGATCCCAGGGAGAGGACTGGGGTTGGCTGCGTGAACACAGCCTGAAGGGGTTAGTGCGCCAC
This sequence comes from Mesoplodon mirus, assembly GCF_964341445.2. Lineage (NCBI taxonomy): Eukaryota > Metazoa > Chordata > Mammalia > Artiodactyla > Ziphiidae > Mesoplodon > Mesoplodon mirus. The sequence goes on along the minus strand of NW_028293762.1, from coordinate 15,208 downwards.
GGCTGGCCGGGAGGTAGTCAGGGAGAGAGTCTGGAGCTGCCGGAGAGGCAGGAGACTTTTTCTTCCCTCTTTCTTTCCTGGTGCGCGAGGAGCGGGGATTAAGAGCGCGGCTTAAACAAGCTCCAGAGACGGGCGCGAGCTGCGGCTATCAGCGCGGACCCCAGAGACAGGCATTAAGACGCTAAGGCTGCTGCTGCAGGCACCAAGAAGCCTGTGTGCGAGCACAGGTCACTGCCCACACCTCCCCTCCTGGGAGACTGTGCAGCCCGCCACTACCAGGGTCCCGGGATCCAGGAACAACTTCCCCGGGAGAGCACACGGCACGCCTCAGGCTGGTGCAACGTCACGCCGGCCTCTGCCGGCGCACGCTCACCCCGCATCCATGCCCCTCCCTCCTCCCTGGCCTGAGTGAGCCAGAGCCCCCGAATCAGCGGCTCCTTTAACCCCGTCCTGTCTGAGCGAAGAACAGATGTCCTCCGGCGACCTACACGCAGAGGCGGGTCCAAATCCAAAGCTGAACCCCAGGAGCTGTGCGAACAACGAAGAGAAAGGGAAACTCTCCCAGCAGCCTCAGGAACAGTGGATTAAATCTCCACAATCAACTTGATGTACCCTGCACCTGTGGAATACCTGAATAGACAAAGAATCATCCCAAATTGAGGAGGTGGACTTTGGGAGCAACTATATATATATATATTTTTTTTCCTCCCCCCCTTTTTCTCTTTTTGTGAGTGTATGTGTATGCTTCTGTGTGTGATTTTGTCTGTATAGCTTTGCTTTCACCATTTGTACTAGGGTTCTGTCTGTCCGTTGTTTATTTATTTATTTTTTAGTATAGTTTTCAGTGCTTGTTATCATTGGTGGATTTGTTTTTTCATTTGGTTGTTCCCTTCTTTCTTTTTTTTAATTACTTAAAAAAAATTTTTAATAATTATTTTTTGTTTTTTATTTTAATAACTTTTTAATTTAATTTAATTTTATCTTTTTCTTTCTTTCTTTTTTTCTCCCTTTTATTCTGAGCTGTGTGGAGGACAGGCTCTTGGTGCTGCAGCCAGGCGTCAGGGCTGTGCCTCTGAGGTGGGAGAGCCATGTTCAGGACATTGGTCCACCAGAGACCTCCCAGCTCCACATAATATCAAACAGCGAAAATCTCTGAGAGAGCTCCTTCTCAATGCCAAGATCCAGCTCCACTCAATGACTAGCAAGCTACAGTGCTAGACACCCTATGCCAAACAACTAGCAAGACAGGAACACAACCCCACCCATTAGCACAGAGGCTGCCTAAAATCATAATAAGGTCACAGACACCACAAAACACACCACCAGACGTGGACCTGCCCACCAGAAAGACAAGATCCAGCCTCATCCACCAGAACACAGGCACTAGTCCCCTCCACCAGGAAGCCTATACAACCCACTGAACCAACCTTACCCACTGTGGGCAGACACCAAAAACAACGGGAACTACGAACCTACAGCCTGTGAAAAGGAGACCGCAAACACAGTAAGTTAAGCAAAATGAGAAGACAAAGAAACACACAGCAGATGAAGGAGCAAGATAAAAACCCACCAGACCTAACAAATGAAGAGGAAATAGGCAGTCTACCTGAAAAAGAATGCAGAGTAATGAGAATAAAGATGGTCCAAAATCTTGGAAATAGAATGGAGAAAATACAAGAAATGATTAACAAGGACCTAGAAGAACTAAAGAGCCATCAAGCAATCATGAACAACACAATAAAGGAAATTAAAAATTCTCTAGAAGGGATCAATAGTAGAATAACTGAGGCAGAAGAACGGACAAGTGACGTGGAAGATAAAACACTGAAAATAACTACAGCAGAGCAGAATAAAGAAAAAAGAATGAAGAGAATTGAGGACAGTCTCAGAGACCTCTGGGACTATTAAACGCACCAACATTCGAATTATAGGGGTCCCAGAAGAAGGAGAGAAAAAGGGACTGAGAAAATATTTGAAGAGATTATAGTTGAAAACTTCCCTAATATGGGTAAGGAAATAGTTAATCAAGTCCAGGAAGCACAGAGAGTCCCATACAGGATAAATCCAAGGAGAAACATGCCAAGACACATATTAATCAAACTATCAAAAATTAAATACAAAGAAAACATATTAAAAGCAGCAAGGGAAAAACAAGAAATAACACACAAGGAAATCCCCATGAGGTTCACAGCTGATCTTTCAGCAGAAACTCTGCAAGCCAGAAGGGAGTGGCAGGACATATTTAAAGTGAGGAAAGGGAAAAACCTACAACCAAGATTACCCTATCCAGCAAGGATATCATTCAGATTTGATGGAGAAATTAAAACCTTTACAGACAAGCAAGACCTAAGAGAATTCAGCACAACCAAACCAGCTTTACAACAAATGCTAAAGGAATTTCTCCAGGCAGGAAACACAGGAGAAGCAAAAGACCTACAATAACAAACCCAAAACAATTAAGAAAATGGTAATAGGAACATACATATCGATAATTACCTTAAATGTAAATGGATTAAGTGTTCTAACCAAAAGACATAAACTGGCTGAACGGATACAAAAACAAGACCCATATATATGCTGTCTACAAGAGATCCACTTCAGACCTAGGGACACATACAGACTGAAAGTGAGGGGATGGAAAAAGATATTCCATGCAAATGGAAATCAAAAGAAAGCTGGAGTAGCAATTCTCATATCAGACAAAATATACTTTAAGACAAAGACTATTACAAGAGACAAAGAAGGGCACTACATAATGATCAAGGGATCAATCCAAGAAGAAGATATAATAATTGTAAATATTTATGGACCCCACATAGGAGCACCTCAATACATAAGGCAAACACTAACAGCCATAAAAGGGGAAATTGACAGTAACACAATCATAGTCGGGGACTTTAACACCCCACTTCCACCAATGGACAGATCATCCAAAATGAAAATAAATAAGGAAACACAAGCTTTAAATGATACATTAAACAAGATGGACTTAATTGATATTTATAGGACATTCCATCCAAAAACAACAGAATACACTTCTTTCTCAAGTGCTCATGGAACATTCTCCAGGATAGATCATATCTTGGGTCACAAATCAAGCCTTGCTAAATTTAAGAAAACTGAAATCGTATCAAGTATCTTTTCCGACCACAACGCTATGAGACTACATATCAATTACAGGAAAAAATTGTAAAAGATACAAACACATGGAGGCTAAACAATACACTACTTAATAACCAAGAGATCACTGAAGAAATCAAAAAGTACCTAGAGACAAATGACAATGAAAACACAACGACCCAAAACCTATGGGATGCGGCAAAAGCAATTCTAAGAGGGAAGTTTATAGCAATACAATCCTACCTTAAGAAACAAGAAACATCTCAAATAAACAACCTACCTTACACCTAAGGCAATTAGAGAAAGAAGAGCAAAAAAAATCCCAAAGTTAGCAGAAGGAAAGAAATCATAAAGATCAGATCAGAAATAAATGAAAAAGATATGAAGGAAACGATAGCAAAGATCAATAAAACTAAAAGCTTGTTCTTTGAGAAGATAAACAAAATTGATAAACCATTAGCCAGACTCATCAAGAAAAAAAGGGAGAAGACTCAGATCAACAGAATTAGAAATGAAAAAGGGGAAGTAACAATTGACACTGCAGAAATACAAAGGATCATGAGAGATTACTACAAGCAACTATATGCCAATAAAATGGACAACCTGGAAGAAATGGACAAATTCTTAGAAATGCACAACCTCCCGAGACTGAACTAGGAAGAAATAGAAAATATGAACAGACCAATCACAAGCACTGAAATTGAAACTGTGATTAAAAATCTTCCAACAATCAAAAGCCCAGGACCAGATGGCTTCACAGGCAAATTCTATCAAACACTTAGAGAAGAGCTAACACCTATCCTTCTCAAACTCTTCCAAAATATAGCAGAGGGAGGAACACTCCCAAACTCATTCTACGAGGTCACCATCACCCTGATACCAAAACCAAAGATGTCACAAAGAAAGATAACTACAGACCAGTATCCCTGATGAACGTAGATGCAAAAATCCTCAACAAAATACTAGCAAACAGAATCCAACAGCACATTAAAAGGATCATACACCAGGATCAAGTGGGGTTTATTCCAGGAATGCAAGGATTCTTCAATATATGCAAATCAATCAACGTGATACACCATATTAACAAATTGAAGGAGAAAAACCATATGATCATCTCAATAGATGCAGAGAAAGCTTTCGACAAAATTCAACACCCATTTATGATAAAAACCCTCCAGAAAGTAGGCATAGAGGGAACTTTCCTCAACATAATAAAGGCCATATATGACAAACCCACAGCCAGCATCGTCCTCAATGGTGAAAAACTGAAACCATTTCCACTAAGATCAGGAACAAGACAAGGTTGCCCACTCTCACCACTCTTATTCAACATAGTTTTGGAAGTTTTAGCCACAGCAATCAGAGAAGAAAAGGAAATAAAAGGAATCCAAATCGGAAAAGAAGAAGTAAAGCTGTCACTGTTTGCAGATGACATGATACTATACATAGAGAATCCTAAAGATGCTACCAGAAAACTAATAGAGCTAATCAATGAATTTGGTCAAGTTGCAGGATACAAAATTAATGCACAGAAATCTCTGGCATTCCTATATACTAATGATGAAAAATCTGAAAGTGAAATCAAGAAAACACTCCCATTTACCATTGCAACAAAAAGAATAAAATATCTAGGAATAAACCTACCTAAGGAGACAAAAGACCTGTATGCAGAAAATTATAAGACACTGATGAAAGAAATTAAAGATGATACAAATAGATGGAGAGATGTACCATGTTCTTGGAGTGGAAGAATCAACATTGTGAAAATGACTCTACTACCCAAAGCAATCTACAGATTCAATGCAATCCCTATCAAACTACCACTGGCATTTTTCACAGAACTAGAGCAAAAAATTTCACAATTTGTATGGAAACACAAAAGACCCCGAATAGCCAAAGCAATCTTGAGAACGAACAATGGAGCTGGAGGAATCAGGCTCCCTGACTTCAGACTATACTACAAAGCTACAGTAATCAAGACAGTATGGTACTGGCACAAAAACAGAAAGATAGATCAATGGAACAGGATAGAAAGCCCAGAGATAAACCCACGGACATATGGTCACCTTATCTTTGATAAAGGAGGCAGGAATGTACAGTGGAGAAGGGACAGTCTCTTCAATAAGTGGTGCTGGGAAAACTGGATAGGGACATGTAAAAGTATGAGATTAGATCACTCCCTAACACCATACACAAAAATAAGCTCAAAATGGATTAAAGACCTAAATGTAAGGCCAGACACTATCAAACTCTTAGAGGAAAACGTAGGCAGAACACTCTATGACATAAATCACAGCAAGATCCTTTTTGACCCACCTCCTAGAGAAATGGAAATAAAGACAAAAATAAACACATGGGACCTAATGAAACTTAAAAGCTTTTGCACAGCAAAGGAAACCATAAACAAGACCAAAAGACAACCCTCAGAATGGGAGAAAGTATTTGTAAATGAAGCAACGGACAAAGGATTAATCTCCAAAATTTATAAGCAGCTCATGCAGCTCAATAACAAAAAAACAAACAGCCCAATCCAAAAATGGGCAGAAGACCTAAATAGACATTTCTCCACAGAAGATATACAGACTGCCAACAAACACATGAAAGGATGCTCAACATCTTTGCTCATTAGAGAAATGCAAATCAAAACTACAATGAGATATCATCTCACACCAATCAGAATGGCCATCATCAAAAAACCTAGAAACAATAAATGCTGGAGAGGGTGTGGAAAAAAAGGAACACTCTTGCACTGCTGGTGGGAATGTGAATTGGTACAGCCACTATGGAGAACGGTATGGAGGTTCCTTAAAAAACTACAAATAGAACTACCATATGACCCAGCAATCCCACTACTGGGCATATACCCTGAGAAAACCATAATTCAAAAAGAGACATGTACCAAAATGTTCATAGCAGCCCTATTTACAATAGCCCGGAGATGGAAACAACCTAAGTGTCCATCATCAGATGAATGGGTAAAGAAGATGTGGCACATATATACAATGGAATATTACTCAGCCATAAAAAGAAATGAAATTGAGCTATTTGTAATGAGGTGGATGGACCTAGAGTCTGTCATACAGAGTGAAGTAAGAAAGAGAAAGACAAATACTGTATGCTGACACATATATATGGAATTTAAGAAAAAAAAATGTCATGAAGAACTTAGGGGTAAGACAGGAATAAAGACACAGACCTACTAGAGAATGGACTTGAGGATATGGGGAGGGGGAAGGGTAAGCTCTGACAAAGTGAAAGAGCGGCATGGACATATATACACTACCAAACGTAAGGTAGATAGCTAGTGGGAAGCAGTCGCATAGCACAGGGAGATCAGCTCGGTGCTTTGTGACCGCCTGGAGGGGTGGGATAGGGAGGGTGGGAGGGAGACGCAAAAGGGAGGGGATATGGGAACATATGTATATGTATAACTGATTAAATTTGTTATAAAGCAAAAAAGCAAAAAAGAAAAAAGAAAAAAAAAAAAAAAAGAATGGGAATTCTCTGTCAGGAATACGTCCAGCCAGCTGCGACCATTCTGATGTAAACGTGACATGGAAAAGATCAGCACACACTCAAGAACTGAACCCAGGCGGGGTCAGGGCATTTCTATCAGGCTCCTGGGTAAGCCCTCACCCCTTCCACAGGGAGGAGGGACTGGAGTTAACAACAGAACCCCACCGTATATTAGATTTTTGTAGTTGTGGCAATTTTTAAAAAATATTCAACTGTTAGTAAACTGCAGATAGTTGAACACATAGGGTGAGCTCATTTCTTCTCATCAAATCCTTTATACCTGTCATTAAAAAGCCTGGAGCCAGGAGGAGCTTCAAGATGGCGGAAGAGTAAGACGCAGAGATCACCTTCCTCCCCACAAATACATCAGAAATACATCTACGTGCGGAACAACTCCTACAGAACACCTACTGAACGCTGGCAGAAGACCTCAGACTTCCCAAAAGGCAAGAAACTCCCCACGTACCTGGGTAGGGCAAAAGAAAAAAGAATAAACAGAGACAAAAGGATAGGGCCGGGACCTGCACCAGTGGGAGGGAGCCGTGAAGGAGGAAAGGTTTCCACACACTAGGAGCCCCTTCGAGGGCGGAGACTGCGGGTGGCGGAGGGGGGAAGCTTTGGAGCCGCTGAGGAGAGCGCAGCAACAGAGGTGCCGAGGGCAAAGCGGAGAGATTCCCGCACAGAGGACCAGCACTCACCAGCCCGAGAGGCTTGTCTGCTCACCCGCCCGGGCGGGCGGGGGCTGGAAGCTGAGGCTCGGGATTCGGAGGTCGGATCCCAGGGAGAGGACTGGGGTTGGCTGCGTGAACACAGCCTGAAGGGGTTAGTGCGCCACGGCTGGCCGGGAGGTAGTCAGGGAGAGAGTCTGGAGCTGCCGGAGAGGCAGGAGACTTTTTCTTCCCTCTTTCTTTCCTGGTGCGCGAGGAGCGGGGATTAAGAGCGCGGCTTAAACAAGCTCCAGAGACGGGCGCGAGCTGCGGCTATCAGCGCGGACCCCAGAGACAGGCATTAAGACGCTAAGGCTGCTGCTGCAGGCACCAAGAAGCCTGTGTGCGAGCACAGGTCACTGCCCACACCTCCCCTCCTGGGAGACTGTGCAGCCCGCCACTACCAGGGTCCCGGGATCCAGGAACAACTTCCCCGGGAGAGCACACGGCACGCCTCAGGCTGGTGCAACGTCACGCCGGCCTCTGCCGGCGCACGCTCACCCCGCATCCATGCCCCTCCCTCCTCCCTGGCCTGAGTGAGCCAGAGCCCCCGAATCAGCGGCTCCTTTAACCCCGTCCTGTCTGAGCGAAGAACAGATGTCCTCCGGCGACCTACACGCAGAGGCGGGTCCAAATCCAAAGCTGAACCCCAGGAGCTGTGCGAACAACGAAGAGAAAGGGAAACTCTCCCAGCAGCCTCAGGAACAGTGGATTAAATCTCCACAATCAACTTGATGTACCCTGCACCTGTGGAATACCTGAATAGACAAAGAATCATCCCAAATTGAGGAGGTGGACTTTGGGAGCAACTATATATATATATATTTTTTTTCCTCCCCCCCTTTTTCTCTTTTTGTGAGTGTATGTGTATGCTTCTGTGTGTGATTTTGTCTGTATAGCTTTGCTTTCACCATTTGTACTAGGGTTCTGTCTGTCCGTTGTTTATTTATTTATTTTTTAGTATAGTTTTCAGTGCTTGTTATCATTGGTGGATTTGTTTTTTCATTTGGTTGTTCCCTTCTTTCTTTTTTTTAATTACTTAAAAAAAATTTTTAATAATTATTTTTTGTTTTTTATTTTAATAACTTTTTAATTTAATTTAATTTTATCTTTTTCTTTCTTTCTTTTTTTCTCCCTTTTATTCTGAGCTGTGTGGAGGACAGGCTCTTGGTGCTGCAGCCAGGCGTCAGGGCTGTGCCTCTGAGGTGGGAGAGCCATGTTCAGGACATTGGTCCACCAGAGACCTCCCAGCTCCACATAATATCAAACAGCGAAAATCTCTGAGAGAGCTCCTTCTCAATGCCAAGATCCAGCTCCACTCAATGACTAGCAAGCTACAGTGCTAGACACCCTATGCCAAACAACTAGCAAGACAGGAACACAACCCCACCCATTAGCACAGAGGCTGCCTAAAATCATAATAAGGTCACAGACACCACAAAACACACCACCAGACGTGGACCTGCCCACCAGAAAGACAAGATCCAGCCTCATCCACCAGAACACAGGCACTAGTCCCCTCCACCAGGAAGCCTATACAACCCACTGAACCAACCTTACCCACTGTGGGCAGACACCAAAAACAACGGGAACTACGAACCTACAGCCTGTGAAAAGGAGACCGCAAACACAGTAAGTTAAGCAAAATGAGAAGACAAAGAAACACACAGCAGATGAAGGAGCAAGATAAAAACCCACCAGACCTAACAAATGAAGAGGAAATAGGCAGTCTACCTGAAAAAGAATGCAGAGTAATGAGAATAAAGATGGTCCAAAATCTTGGAAATAGAATGGAGAAAATACAAGAAATGATTAACAAGGACCTAGAAGAACTAAAGAGCCATCAAGCAATCATGAACAACACAATAAAGGAAATTAAAAATTCTCTAGAAGGGATCAATAGTAGAATAACTGAGGCAGAAGAACGGACAAGTGACGTGGAAGATAAAACACTGAAAATAACTACAGCAGAGCAGAATAAAGAAAAAAGAATGAAGAGAATTGAGGACAGTCTCAGAGACCTCTGGGACTATTAAACGCACCAACATTCGAATTATAGGGGTCCCAGAAGAAGGAGAGAAAAAGGGACTGAGAAAATATTTGAAGAGATTATAGTTGAAAACTTCCCTAATATGGGTAAGGAAATAGTTAATCAAGTCCAGGAAGCACAGAGAGTCCCATACAGGATAAATCCAAGGAGAAACATGCCAAGACACATATTAATCAAACTATCAAAAATTAAATACAAAGAAAACATATTAAAAGCAGCAAGGGAAAAACAAGAAATAACACACAAGGAAATCCCCATGAGGTTCACAGCTGATCTTTCAGCAGAAACTCTGCAAGCCAGAAGGGAGTGGCAGGACATATTTAAAGTGAGGAAAGGGAAAAACCTACAACCAAGATTACCCTATCCAGCAAGGATATCATTCAGATTTGATGGAGAAATTAAAACCTTTACAGACAAGCAAGACCTAAGAGAATTCAGCACAACCAAACCAGCTTTACAACAAATGCTAAAGGAATTTCTCCAGGCAGGAAACACAGGAGAAGCAAAAGACCTACAATAACAAACCCAAAACAATTAAGAAAATGGTAATAGGAACATACATATCGATAATTACCTTAAATGTAAATGGATTAAGTGTTCTAACCAAAAGACATAAACTGGCTGAACGGATACAAAAACAAGACCCATATATATGCTGTCTACAAGAGATCCACTTCAGACCTAGGGACACATACAGACTGAAAGTGAGGGGATGGAAAAAGATATTCCATGCAAATGGAAATCAAAAGAAAGCTGGAGTAGCAATTCTCATATCAGACAAAATATACTTTAAGACAAAGACTATTACAAGAGACAAAGAAGGGCACTACATAATGATCAAGGGATCAATCCAAGAAGAAGATATAATAATTGTAAATATTTATGGACCCCACATAGGAGCACCTCAATACATAAGGCAAACACTAACAGCCATAAAAGGGGAAATTGACAGTAACACAATCATAGTCGGGGACTTTAACACCCCACTTCCACCAATGGACAGATCATCCAAAATGAAAATAAATAAGGAAACACAAGCTTTAAATGATACATTAAACAAGATGGACTTAATTGATATTTATAGGACATTCCATCCAAAAACAACAGAATACACTTCTTTCTCAAGTGCTCATGGAACATTCTCCAGGATAGATCATATCTTGGGTCACAAATCAAGCCTTGCTAAATTTAAGAAAACTGAAATCGTATCAAGTATCTTTTCCGACCACAACGCTATGAGACTACATATCAATTACAGGAAAAAATTGTAAAAGATACAAACACATGGAGGCTAAACAATACACTACTTAATAACCAAGAGATCACTGAAGAAATCAAAAAGTACCTAGAGACAAATGACAATGAAAACACAACGACCCAAAACCTATGGGATGCGGCAAAAGCAATTCTAAGAGGGAAGTTTATAGCAATACAATCCTACCTTAAGAAACAAGAAACATCTCAAATAAACAACCTACCTTACACCTAAGGCAATTAGAGAAAGAAGAGCAAAAAAAATCCCAAAGTTAGCAGAAGGAAAGAAATCATAAAGATCAGATCAGAAATAAATGAAAAAGATATGAAGGAAACGATAGCAAAGATCAATAAAACTAAAAGCTTGTTCTTTGAGAAGATAAACAAAATTGATAAACCATTAGCCAGACTCATCAAGAAAAAAAGGGAGAAGACTCAGATCAACAGAATTAGAAATGAAAAAGGGGAAGTAACAATTGACACTGCAGAAATACAAAGGATCATGAGAGATTACTACAAGCAACTATATGCCAATAAAATGGACAACCTGGAAGAAATGGACAAATTCTTAGAAATGCACAACCTCCCGAGACTGAACTAGGAAGAAATAGAAAATATGAACAGACCAATCACAAGCACTGAAATTGAAACTGTGATTAAAAATCTTCCAACAATCAAAAGCCCAGGACCAGATGGCTTCACAGGCAAATTCTATCAAACACTTAGAGAAGAGCTAACACCTATCCTTCTCAAACTCTTCCAAAATATAGCAGAGGGAGGAACACTCCCAAACTCATTCTACGAGGTCACCATCACCCTGATACCAAAACCAAAGATGTCACAAAGAAAGATAACTACAGACCAGTATCCCTGATGAACGTAGATGCAAAAATCCTCAACAAAATACTAGCAAACAGAATCCAACAGCACATTAAAAGGATCATACACCAGGATCAAGTGGGGTTTATTCCAGGAATGCAAGGATTCTTCAATATATGCAAATCAATCAACGTGATACACCATATTAACAAATTGAAGGAGAAAAACCATATGATCATCTCAATAGATGCAGAGAAAGCTTTCGACAAAATTCAACACCCATTTATGATAAAAACCCTCCAGAAAGTAGGCATAGAGGGAACTTTCCTCAACATAATAAAGGCCATATATGACAAACCCACAGCCAGCATCGTCCTCAATGGTGAAAAACTGAAACCATTTCCACTAAGATCAGGAACAAGACAAGGTTGCCCACTCTCACCACTCTTATTCAACATAGTTTTGGAAGTTTTAGCCACAGCAATCAGAGAAGAAAAGGAAATAAAAGGAATCCAAATCGGAAAAGAAGAAGTAAAGCTGTCACTGTTTGCAGATGACATGATACTATACATAGAGAATCCTAAAGATGCTACCAGAAAACTAATAGAGCTAATCAATGAATTTGGTCAAGTTGCAGGATACAAAATTAATGCACAGAAATCTCTGGCATTCCTATATACTAATGATGAAAAATCTGAAAGTGAAATCAAGAAAACACTCCCATTTACCATTGCAACAAAAAGAATAAAATATCTAGGAATAAACCTACCTAAGGAGACAAAAGACCTGTATGCAGAAAATTATAAGACACTGATGAAAGAAATTAAAGATGATACAAATAGATGGAGAGATGTACCATGTTCTTGGAGTGGAAGAATCAACATTGTGAAAATGACTCTACTACCCAAAGCAATCTACAGATTCAATGCAATCCCTATCAAACTACCACTGGCATTTTTCACAGAACTAGAGCAAAAAATTTCACAATTTGTATGGAAACACAAAAGACCCCGAATAGCCAAAGCAATCTTGAGAACGAACAATGGAGCTGGAGGAATCAGGCTCCCTGACTTCAGACTATACTACAAAGCTACAGTAATCAAGACAGTATGGTACTGGCACAAAAACAGAAAGATAGATCAATGGAACAGGATAGAAAGCCCAGAGATAAACCCACGGACATATGGTCACCTTATCTTTGATAAAGGAGGCAGGAATGTACAGTGGAGAAGGGACAGTCTCTTCAATAAGTGGTGCTGGGAAAACTGGATAGGGACATGTAAAAGTATGAGATTAGATCACTCCCTAACACCATACACAAAAATAAGCTCAAAATGGATTAAAGACCTAAATGTAAGGCCAGACACTATCAAACTCTTAGAGGAAAACGTAGGCAGAACACTCTATGACATAAATCACAGCAAGATCCTTTTTGACCCACCTCCTAGAGAAATGGAAATAAAGACAAAAATAAACACATGGGACCTAATGAAACTTAAAAGCTTTTGCACAGCAAAGGAAACCATAAACAAGACCAAAAGACAACCCTCAGAATGGGAGAAAGTATTTGTAAATGAAGCAACGGACAAAGGATTAATCTCCAAAATTTATAAGCAGCTCATGCAGCTCAATAACAAAAAAACAAACAGCCCAATCCAAAAATGGGCAGAAGACCTAAATAGACATTTCTCCACAGAAGATATACAGACTGCCAACAAACACATGAAAGGATGCTCAACATCTTTGCTCATTAGAGAAATGCAAATCAAAACTACAATGAGATATCATCTCACACCAATCAGAATGGCCATCATCAAAAAACCTAGAAACAATAAATGCTGGAGAGGGTGTGGAAAAAAAGGAACACTCTTGCACTGCTGGTGGGAATGTGAATTGGTACAGCCACTATGGAGAACGGTATGGAGGTTCCTTAAAAAACTACAAATAGAACTACCATATGACCCAGCAATCCCACTACTGGGCATATACCCTGAGAAAACCATAATTCAAAAAGAGACATGTACCAAAATGTTCATAGCAGCCCTATTTACAATAGCCCGGAGATGGAAACAACCTAAGTGTCCATCATCAGATGAATGGGTAAAGAAGATGTGGCACATATATACAATGGAATATTACTCAGCCATAAAAAGAAATGAAATTGAGCTATTTGTAATGAGGTGGATGGACCTAGAGTCTGTCATACAGAGTGAAGTAAGAAAGAGAAAGACAAATACTGTATGCTGACACATATATATGGAATTTAAGAAAAAAAAATGTCATGAAGAACTTAGGGGTAAGACAGGAATAAAGACACAGACCTACTAGAGAATGGACTTGAGGATATGGGGAGGGGGAAGGGTAAGCTCTGACAAAGTGAAAGAGCGGCATGGACATATATACACTACCAAACGTAAGGTAGATAGCTAGTGGGAAGCAGTCGCATAGCACAGGGAGATCAGCTCGGTGCTTTGTGACCGCCTGGAGGGGTGGGATAGGGAGGGTGGGAGGGAGACGCAAAAGGGAGGGGATATGGGAACATATGTATATGTATAACTGATTAAATTTGTTATAAAGCAAAAAAGCAAAAAAGAAAAAAGAAAAAAAAAAAAAAGAATGGGAATTCTCTGTCAGGAATACGTCCAGCCAGCTGCGACCATTCTGATGTAAACATGACATGGAAAAGATCAGCACACACTCAAGAACTGAACCCAGGCGGGGTCAGGGCATTTCTATCAGGCTCCTGGGTAAGCCCTCACCCCTTCCACAGGGAGGAGGGACTGGAGTTAACAACAGAACCCCACCGTATATTAGATTTTTGTAGTTGTGGCAATTTTTAAAAAATATTCAACTGTTAGTAAACTGCAGATAGTTGAACACATAGGGTGAGCTCATTTCTTCTCATCAAATCCTTTATACCTGTCATTAAAAAGCCTGGAGCCAGGAGGAGCTTCAAGATGGCGGAAGAGTAAGACGCAGAGATCACCTTCCTCCCCACAAATACATCAGAAATACATCTACGTGCGGAACAACTCCTACAGAACACCTACTGAACGCTGGCAGAAGACCTCAGACTTCCCAAAAGGCAAGAAACTCCCCACGTACCTGGGTAGGGCAAAAGAAAAAAGAATAAACAGAGACAAAAGGATAGGGCCGGGACCTGCACCAGTGGGAGGGAGCCGTGAAGGAGGAAAGGTTTCCACACACTAGGAGCCCCTTCGAGGGCGGAGACTGCGGGTGGCGGAGGGGGGAAGCTTTGGAGCCGCTGAGGAGAGCGCAGCAACAGAGGTGCCGAGGGCAAAGCGGAGAGATTCCCGCACAGAGGACCAGCACTCACCAGCCCGAGAGGCTTGTCTGCTCACCCGCCCGGGCGGGCGGGGGCTGGAAGCTGAGGCTCGGGATTCGGAGGTCGGATCCCAGGGAGAGGACTGGGGTTGGCTGCGTGAACACAGCCTGAAGGGGTTAGTGCGCCACGGCTGGCCGGGAGGTAGTCAGGGAGAGAGTCTGGAGCTGCCGGAGAGGCAGGAGACTTTTTCTTCCCTCTTTCTTTCCTGGTGCGCGAGGAGCGGGGATTAAGAGCGCGGCTTAAACAAGCTCCAGAGACGGGCGCGAGCTGCGGCTATCAGCGCGGACCCCAGAGACAGGCATTAAGACGCTAAGGCTGCTGCTGCAGGCACCAAGAAGCCTGTGTGCGAGCACAGGTCACTGCCCACACCTCCCCTCCTGGGAGACTGTGCAGCCC
>NW_028293763.1:0-19787 GCF_964341445.2 Mesoplodon mirus | reverse complement strand
AATGCCAGTAACTTTGAACATTTCTGTAAAGGGGACCATTTCCTAGCTCCTAAAGTTTACCAAAACTGACACAAGAGGAAATCATTTAAGGTCATCATGTCTGCCCTTGGCATTCTCGGAATTACCTGGCCTCAGAATGCAGCCTCTGTAGTCCATGGTAACCTGCGGAGAGGGGACGGGGCTGAGGGAGGTTGGAACACTGCCCTCACTGAGGGAGTGGGTGTAGCCATCTCTGCTGTGACTGAACAAAGGGCAGGGGAGCAGGGGGCCCAGGGCAGGGCCCTCAGAGCCCGGCAGCCCCAGTGGAGTCTCACAAGCATTTAGGCCCCGGACAAAGGGTGCCTTGTTTGTCTGCACAGCTGCCCAAACTCTCACCTTTCCACTCAGGCCGCCCTCTTACTTGAAGTGTGTGTGGAACCTGTCCGCACAGTACATCTCGCTGCACAGTTGAGCATAGGTCTGGGCATCGTAGCTTCCTGCCAGGTGACCGAAGTTCGCAGGCAGATTGGTCCCTGGGACACACGCGGAGAGGCTCCTGCCCAGGCCACAGGCCGCCCACTGCCCCTGCCTCAGATCGGGGGCCGCAAAGCAGCCCTGTCCGAGTCCCCTGCCTCTAGAGGGAGTATTGGACCAACACTTGTAGAAAACGGGGTCCCTGCGGGCCACTCACTGGAGGGACACAAATAAATCTTGGCCGACTTTCTGCTGAATCTTACGAGCGTTCACACCTAAGCCTCTTACAAGGTCAGCTGTTTAGCTAAACATGAGCTCATGATCTAAATTTACACAATAATGAAGAAAGCAGCTACAAGGGGAGACAATCAGCAAAAACAATCAATACCAGAATTAGATTCCCAAGGCCATCCATCAGATGTAGGAATAATCGGGTGCAAGGCAGAAAATATACATCAAACTGGAACTGAAACAAGGCACAAGGATGTTTTCAAAGACTGGTAGGATCTCTAAAACATTTTTAAAGGACATGTCATTGATAAAGCTAAATACTCAAAGGTTGTGTAATACAACAGATTAATCATTGAGAAGAGTGAAATTATGCTGTTTTGAAAACTATGGCAGGCCAGATTTTCTGCCTAATTATAGAAGAAGATTTCTCTACAAAATACACATTATTTCAAAGACTTATTGGCTGTGAAATAAGTTAAGGGTATTTCCAATGGCTTGTCTGCAAAGAAAGGTGAGATGTAGGGGATCACAGAAAGTCGAGGGCAAAATAGGTCAATATATACATTGCTATATGGGGAACTAAGCCTTAGGCCAGCAACAATGGAGAGGACCTGACCCTTAGAAACTTACAAGTAAGCTGGAATCTTCAAAAGTTCAAATCTTTATAAGTAAAACGTTTTATTAAAATGAATAACCAAGAGTTTTAATTGACATCAGAAGATGAAAACAATAAACCCTGAGAACATAGAACAAAGATAAATAAAGATATGAGCAGAACTTAATACAACAGAAAACGTATAACATTGAGGTGATTTAGTAAGTCCAAAGAATCTTCTTTGAAAAGATTTAAAAGACACACTTTGATTAAGGAAAACAAAAACATAAGTAAAGAATATACAGAAAGAGTCAGGACAATGTTATAGCAGAGAATATATGAAATGCCAGTAAATTTGAACATTTCTGTAAAGGGGACCATTTTCTAGCTCCTAAAGTTTACCAAAACTGACACAAGAGAAAATCATTTAAGGTCATCATGTCTGCCCTTGGCATTCTCGGAACGCCCTGGCCTCAGAATGCAGCCTCTGTAGTCCATGGTAACCTGTGGAGTGGGGGCGGGGCTGAGGGAGGGTGGAACACTGCCCTCACTGAGGGAGTGGGTGTGGCCATCTCTGCTGTGACTGAACAAAGGGCAGGGGAGCAGGTGGCCCAGGGCAGGGCCCTCAGAGCCCGGCAGGCCCAGTGGAGTGTCACAAGCATTTAGGCCAAGGCTAAAGCGCGCCTTCTTTGTCTGCACAGGTGCCCAAACTCTCACCTTTCCACTCAGGCCGCCCTCTTACTTGAAGTGTGTGTGGAACCTGTCCGCGCAGTACACATCGCTGCACAGCTGAGCATAGGTCTGGGAACCTTAGCTTCCAGCCAGGTGACCGAAGTTCACAGGCAGATTGGTCCCTGGGACACACGCGGAGAGGCTCCTGCCCGTGACACAGGCCGCCCACTGCCCCTGCCTCAGATCGGGGGCCGCAAAGCAGCCCTGTCTGAGTCCCCTGCCTCTAGAGGGAGTATTGGACCAACACTTGTAGAAAACGGGGTCCCTGCGGGCCACTCATTGGAGGGAGACACATAAATCTTGGCCGACTTTCTGCTGAATCTTACGAGCGTTCACACCTAAGCCTCTTACAAGGTCAGCTGTTTAGCTAAACATGAGCTCATGATCTAAATTTACACAATAATGAAGAAAGCATCTACAAGGGGAGACAATCAGCAAAAACAATCAATACCAGAATTAGATTCCCAAGGCCATCCATCAGATGTAGGAATAATCGGGTGCAAGGCAGAAAATATACATCAAACTGGAACTGAAACAAGGCACAAGGATGTTTTCAAAGACTGGTAGGATCTCTAAAACATTTTTAAAGGACATGTCATTGATAAAGCTAAATACTCAAAGGTTGTGTAATACAACAGATTAATCATTGAGAAGAGTGAAATTATGCTGTTTTGAAAACTATGGCAGGTCAGATTTTCTGCCTAATTATAGAAGAAGATTTCTCTACAAAATACACATTATTTCAAAGACTTATTGGCTGTGAAATAAGTTAAGGGTATTTCCAATGGCTTGTCTGCAAAGAAAGGTGAGATGTAGGGAATCACAGAAAGTCGAGGGCAAAATAGGTCAATATATACATTGCTTTATGGGGAACTAAGCCTTAGGCCAGCAACAATGGAGAGGACCTGACCCTTAGAAACGTACAAGTAAGCTGGAATCTTCAAAAGTTCAAATCTTTATAAGTAAAATATTTATTAAAATGAATAACCAAGTGTTTTAATTGACATCAGAATATGAAAACAATAAACCCTGAGAACATAGAAAAAAGATAAATAAAGATATGAGCAGAACTTAATACAACAGAAAACGTATAAAATTGAGGTGATTTAGTAAGTCCAAAGAATCTTCTTTGAAAAGATTTAAAAGACACACTTTGATAAAGGAAAACAAAAACATAAGTAAAGAATACACAGAAAGAGTCAGGACAATGTTAGAGCAGAGAATATATGAAATGCCAGTAACTTTGAACATTTCTGTAAAGGGGACCATTTCCTAGCTCCTAAAGTTTACCAAAACTGACACAAGAGGAAATCATTTAAGGTCATCATGTCTGCCCTTGGCATTCTCGGAATTACCTGGCCTCAGAATGCAGCCTCTGTAGTCCATGGTAACCTGCGGAGAGGGGACGGGGCTGAGGGAGGTTGGAACACTGCCCTCACTGAGGGAGTGGGTGTAGCCATCTCTGCTGTGACTGAACAAAGGGCAGGGGAGCAGGGGGCCCAGGGCAGGGCCCTCAGAGCCCGGCAGCCCCAGTGGAGTCTCACAAGCATTTAGGCCCCGGACAAAGGGTGCCTTGTTTGTCTGCACAGCTGCCCAAACTCTCACCTTTCCACTCAGGCCGCCCTCTTACTTGAAGTGTGTGTGGAACCTGTCCGCACAGTACATCTCGCTGCACAGTTGAGCATAGGTCTGGGCATCGTAGCTTCCTGCCAGGTGACCGAAGTTCGCAGGCAGATTGGTCCCTGGGACACACGCGGAGAGGCTCCTGCCCAGGCCACAGGCCGCCCACTGCCCCTGCCTCAGATCGGGGGCCGCAAAGCAGCCCTGTCCGAGTCCCCTGCCTCTAGAGGGAGTATTGGACCAACACTTGTAGAAAACGGGGTCCCTGCGGGCCACTCACTGGAGGGACACAAATAAATCTTGGCCGACTTTCTGCTGAATCTTACGAGCGTTCACACCTAAGCCTCTTACAAGGTCAGCTGTTTAGCTAAACATGAGCTCATGATCTAAATTTACACAATAATGAAGAAAGCAGCTACAAGGGGAGACAATCAGCAAAAACAATCAATACCAGAATTAGATTCCCAAGGCCATCCATCAGATGTAGGAATAATCGGGTGCAAGGCAGAAAATATACATCAAACTGGAACTGAAACAAGGCACAAGGATGTTTTCAAAGACTGGTAGGATCTCTAAAACATTTTTAAAGGACATGTCATTGATAAAGCTAAATACTCAAAGGTTGTGTAATACAACAGATTAATCATTGAGAAGAGTGAAATTATGCTGTTTTGAAAACTATGGCAGGCCAGATTTTCTGCCTAATTATAGAAGAAGATTTCTCTACAAAATACACATTATTTCAAAGACTTATTGGCTGTGAAATAAGTTAAGGGTATTTCCAATGGCTTGTCTGCAAAGAAAGGTGAGATGTAGGGGATCACAGAAAGTCGAGGGCAAAATAGGTCAATATATACATTGCTATATGGGGAACTAAGCCTTAGGCCAGCAACAATGGAGAGGACCTGACCCTTAGAAACTTACAAGTAAGCTGGAATCTTCAAAAGTTCAAATCTTTATAAGTAAAACGTTTTATTAAAATGAATAACCAAGAGTTTTAATTGACATCAGAAGATGAAAACAATAAACCCTGAGAACATAGAACAAAGATAAATAAAGATATGAGCAGAACTTAATACAACAGAAAACGTATAACATTGAGGTGATTTAGTAAGTCCAAAGAATCTTCTTTGAAAAGATTTAAAAGACACACTTTGATTAAGGAAAACAAAAACATAAGTAAAGAATATACAGAAAGAGTCAGGACAATGTTATAGCAGAGAATATATGAAATGCCAGTAAATTTGAACATTTCTGTAAAGGGGACCATTTTCTAGCTCCTAAAGTTTACCAAAACTGACACAAGAGAAAATCATTTAAGGTCATCATGTCTGCCCTTGGCATTCTCGGAACGCCCTGGCCTCAGAATGCAGCCTCTGTAGTCCATGGTAACCTGTGGAGTGGGGGCGGGGCTGAGGGAGGTTGGAACACTGCCCTCACTGAGGGAGTGGGTGTGGCCATCTCTGCTGTGACTGAACAAAGGGCAGGGGAGCAGGTGGCCCAGGGCAGGGCCCTCAGAGCCCGGCAGGCCCAGTGGAGTGTCACAAGCATTTAGGCCAAGGCTAAAGCGCGCCTTCTTTGTCTGCACAGGTGCCCAAACTCTCACCTTTCCACTCAGGCCGCCCTCTTACTTGAAGTGTGTGTGGAACCTGTCCGCGCAGTACACATCGCTGCACAGCTGAGCATAGGTCTGGGAACCTTAGCTTCCAGCCAGGTGACCGAAGTTCACAGGCAGATTGGTCCCTGGGACACACGCGGAGAGGCTCCTGCCCGTGACACAGGCCGCCCACTGCCCCTGCCTCAGATCGGGGGCCGCAAAGCAGCCCTGTCTGAGTCCCCTGCCTCTAGAGGGAGTATTGGACCAACACTTGTAGAAAACGGGGTCCCTGCGGGCCACTCATTGGAGGGAGACACATAAATCTTGGCCGACTTTCTGCTGAATCTTACGAGCGTTCACACCTAAGCCTCTTACAAGGTCAGCTGTTTAGCTAAACATGAGCTCATGATCTAAATTTACACAATAATGAAGAAAGCATCTACAAGGGGAGACAATCAGCAAAAACAATCAATACCAGAATTAGATTCCCAAGGCCATCCATCAGATGTAGGAATAATCGGGTGCAAGGCAGAAAATATACATCAAACTGGAACTGAAACAAGGCACAAGGATGTTTTCAAAGACTGGTAGGATCTCTAAAACATTTTTAAAGGACATGTCATTGATAAAGCTAAATACTCAAAGGTTGTGTAATACAACAGATTAATCATTGAGAAGAGTGAAATTATGCTGTTTTGAAAACTATGGCAGGTCAGATTTTCTGCCTAATTATAGAAGAAGATTTCTCTACAAAATACACATTATTTCAAAGACTTATTGGCTGTGAAATAAGTTAAGGGTATTTCCAATGGCTTGTCTGCAAAGAAAGGTGAGATGTAGGGAATCACAGAAAGTCGAGGGCAAAATAGGTCAATATATACATTGCTTTATGGGGAACTAAGCCTTAGGCCAGCAACAATGGAGAGGACCTGACCCTTAGAAACGTACAAGTAAGCTGGAATCTTCAAAAGTTCAAATCTTTATAAGTAAAATATTTATTAAAATGAATAACCAAGTGTTTTAATTGACATCAGAATATGAAAACAATAAACCCTGAGAACATAGAAAAAAGATAAATAAAGATATGAGCAGAACTTAATACAACAGAAAACGTATAAAATTGAGGTGATTTAGTAAGTCCAAAGAATCTTCTTTGAAAAGATTTAAAAGACACACTTTGATAAAGGAAAACAAAAACATAAGTAAAGAATACACAGAAAGAGTCAGGACAATGTTAGAGCAGAGAATATATGAAATGCCAGTAACTTTGAACATTTCTGTAAAGGGGACCATTTCCTAGCTCCTAAAGTTTACCAAAACTGACACAAGAGGAAATCATTTAAGGTCATCATGTCTGCCCTTGGCATTCTCGGAATTACCTGGCCTCAGAATGCAGCCTCTGTAGTCCATGGTAACCTGCGGAGAGGGGACGGGGCTGAGGGAGGTTGGAACACTGCCCTCACTGAGGGAGTGGGTGTAGCCATCTCTGCTGTGACTGAACAAAGGGCAGGGGAGCAGGGGGCCCAGGGCAGGGCCCTCAGAGCCCGGCAGCCCCAGTGGAGTCTCACAAGCATTTAGGCCCCGGACAAAGGGTGCCTTGTTTGTCTGCACAGCTGCCCAAACTCTCACCTTTCCACTCAGGCCGCCCTCTTACTTGAAGTGTGTGTGGAACCTGTCCGCACAGTACATCTCGCTGCACAGTTGAGCATAGGTCTGGGCATCGTAGCTTCCTGCCAGGTGACCGAAGTTCGCAGGCAGATTGGTCCCTGGGACACACGCGGAGAGGCTCCTGCCCAGGCCACAGGCCGCCCACTGCCCCTGCCTCAGATCGGGGGCCGCAAAGCAGCCCTGTCCGAGTCCCCTGCCTCTAGAGGGAGTATTGGACCAACACTTGTAGAAAACGGGGTCCCTGCGGGCCACTCACTGGAGGGACACAAATAAATCTTGGCCGACTTTCTGCTGAATCTTACGAGCGTTCACACCTAAGCCTCTTACAAGGTCAGCTGTTTAGCTAAACATGAGCTCATGATCTAAATTTACACAATAATGAAGAAAGCATCTACAAGGGGAGACAATCAGCAAAAACAATCAATACCAGAATTAGATTCCCAAGGCCATCCATCAGATGTAGGAATAATCGGGTGCAAGGCAGAAAATATACATCAAACTGGAACTGAAACAAGGCACAAGGATGTTTTCAAAGACTGGTAGGATCTCTAAAACATTTTTAAAGGACATGTCATTGATAAAGCTAAATACTCAAAGGTTGTGTAATACAACAGATTAATCATTGAGAAGAGTGAAATTATGCTGTTTTGAAAACTATGGCAGGCCAGATTTTCTGCCTAATTATAGAAGAAGATTTCTCTACAAAATACACATTATTTCAAAGACTTATTGGCTGTGAAATAAGTTAAGGGTATTTCCAATGGCTTGTCTGCAAAGAAAGGTGAGATGTAGGGGATCACAGAAAGTCGAGGGCAAAATAGGTCAATATATACATTGCTATATGGGGAACTAAGCCTTAGGCCAGCAACAATGGAGAGGACCTGACCCTTAGAAACTTACAAGTAAGCTGGAATCTTCAAAAGTTCAAATCTTTATAAGTAAAACGTTTTATTAAAATGAATAACCAAGAGTTTTAATTGACATCAGAAGATGAAAACAATAAACCCTGAGAACATAGAACAAAGATAAATAAAGATATGAGCAGAACTTAATACAACAGAAAACGTATAACATTGAGGTGATTTAGTAAGTCCAAAGAATCTTCTTTGAAAAGATTTAAAAGACACACTTTGATTAAGGAAAACAAAAACATAAGTAAAGAATATACAGAAAGAGTCAGGACAATGTTATAGCAGAGAATATATGAAATGCCAGTAAATTTGAACATTTCTGTAAAGGGGACCATTTTCTAGCTCCTAAAGTTTACCAAAACTGACACAAGAGAAAATCATTTAAGGTCATCATGTCTGCCCTTGGCATTCTCGGAACGCCCTGGCCTCAGAATGCAGCCTCTGTAGTCCATGGTAACCTGTGGAGTGGGGGCGGGGCTGAGGGAGGTTGGAACACTGCCCTCACTGAGGGAGTGGGTGTGGCCATCTCTGCTGTGACTGAACAAAGGGCAGGGGAGCAGGTGGCCCAGGGCAGGGCCCTCAGAGCCCGGCAGGCCCAGTGGAGTGTCACAAGCATTTAGGCCAAGGCTAAAGCGCGCCTTCTTTGTCTGCACAGGTGCCCAAACTCTCACCTTTCCACTCAGGCCGCCCTCTTACTTGAAGTGTGTGTGGAACCTGTCCGCGCAGTACACATCGCTGCACAGCTGAGCATAGGTCTGGGAACCTTAGCTTCCAGCCAGGTGACCGAAGTTCACAGGCAGATTGGTCCCTGGGACACACGCGGAGAGGCTCCTGCCCGTGACACAGGCCGCCCACTGCCCCTGCCTCAGATCGGGGGCCGCAAAGCAGCCCTGTCTGAGTCCCCTGCCTCTAGAGGGAGTATTGGACCAACACTTGTAGAAAACGGGGTCCCTGCGGGCCACTCATTGGAGGGAGACACATAAATCTTGGCCGACTTTCTGCTGAATCTTACGAGCGTTCACACCTAAGCCTCTTACAAGGTCAGCTGTTTAGCTAAACATGAGCTCATGATCTAAATTTACACAATAATGAAGAAAGCATCTACAAGGGGAGACAATCAGCAAAAACAATCAATACCAGAATTAGATTCCCAAGGCCATCCATCAGATGTAGGAATAATCGGGTGCAAGGCAGAAAATATACATCAAACTGGAACTGAAACAAGGCACAAGGATGTTTTCAAAGACTGGTAGGATCTCTAAAACATTTTTAAAGGACATGTCATTGATAAAGCTAAATACTCAAAGGTTGTGTAATACAACAGATTAATCATTGAGAAGAGTGAAATTATGCTGTTTTGAAAACTATGGCAGGTCAGATTTTCTGCCTAATTATAGAAGAAGATTTCTCTACAAAATACACATTATTTCAAAGACTTATTGGCTGTGAAATAAGTTAAGGGTATTTCCAATGGCTTGTCTGCAAAGAAAGGTGAGATGTAGGGAATCACAGAAAGTCGAGGGCAAAATAGGTCAATATATACATTGCTTTATGGGGAACTAAGCCTTAGGCCAGCAACAATGGAGAGGACCTGACCCTTAGAAACGTACAAGTAAGCTGGAATCTTCAAAAGTTCAAATCTTTATAAGTAAAATATTTATTAAAATGAATAACCAAGTGTTTTAATTGACATCAGAATATGAAAACAATAAACCCTGAGAACATAGAAAAAAGATAAATAAAGATATGAGCAGAACTTAATACAACAGAAAACGTATAAAATTGAGGTGATTTAGTAAGTCCAAAGAATCTTCTTTGAAAAGATTTAAAAGACACACTTTGATAAAGGAAAACAAAAACATAAGTAAAGAATACACAGAAAGAGTCAGGACAATGTTAGAGCAGAGAATATATGAAATGCCAGTAACTTTGAACATTTCTGTAAAGGGGACCATTTCCTAGCTCCTAAAGTTTACCAAAACTGACACAAGAGGAAATCATTTAAGGTCATCATGTCTGCCCTTGGCATTCTCGGAATTACCTGGCCTCAGAATGCAGCCTCTGTAGTCCATGGTAACCTGCGGAGAGGGGACGGGGCTGAGGGAGGTTGGAACACTGCCCTCACTGAGGGAGTGGGTGTAGCCATCTCTGCTGTGACTGAACAAAGGGCAGGGGAGCAGGGGGCCCAGGGCAGGGCCCTCAGAGCCCGGCAGCCCCAGTGGAGTCTCACAAGCATTTAGGCCCCGGACAAAGGGTGCCTTGTTTGTCTGCACAGCTGCCCAAACTCTCACCTTTCCACTCAGGCCGCCCTCTTACTTGAAGTGTGTGTGGAACCTGTCCGCACAGTACATCTCGCTGCACAGTTGAGCATAGGTCTGGGCATCGTAGCTTCCTGCCAGGTGACCGAAGTTCGCAGGCAGATTGGTCCCTGGGACACACGCGGAGAGGCTCCTGCCCAGGCCACAGGCCGCCCACTGCCCCTGCCTCAGATCGGGGGCCGCAAAGCAGCCCTGTCCGAGTCCCCTGCCTCTAGAGGGAGTATTGGACCAACACTTGTAGAAAACGGGGTCCCTGCGGGCCACTCACTGGAGGGACACAAATAAATCTTGGCCGACTTTCTGCTGAATCTTACGAGCGTTCACACCTAAGCCTCTTACAAGGTCAGCTGTTTAGCTAAACATGAGCTCATGATCTAAATTTACACAATAATGAAGAAAGCAGCTACAAGGGGAGACAATCAGCAAAAACAATCAATACCAGAATTAGATTCCCAAGGCCATCCATCAGATGTAGGAATAATCGGGTGCAAGGCAGAAAATATACATCAAACTGGAACTGAAACAAGGCACAAGGATGTTTTCAAAGACTGGTAGGATCTCTAAAACATTTTTAAAGGACATGTCATTGATAAAGCTAAATACTCAAAGGTTGTGTAATACAACAGATTAATCATTGAGAAGAGTGAAATTATGCTGTTTTGAAAACTATGGCAGGCCAGATTTTCTGCCTAATTATAGAAGAAGATTTCTCTACAAAATACACATTATTTCAAAGACTTATTGGCTGTGAAATAAGTTAAGGGTATTTCCAATGGCTTGTCTGCAAAGAAAGGTGAGATGTAGGGGATCACAGAAAGTCGAGGGCAAAATAGGTCAATATATACATTGCTATATGGGGAACTAAGCCTTAGGCCAGCAACAATGGAGAGGACCTGACCCTTAGAAACTTACAAGTAAGCTGGAATCTTCAAAAGTTCAAATCTTTATAAGTAAAACGTTTTATTAAAATGAATAACCAAGAGTTTTAATTGACATCAGAAGATGAAAACAATAAACCCTGAGAACATAGAACAAAGATAAATAAAGATATGAGCAGAACTTAATACAACAGAAAACGTATAACATTGAGGTGATTTAGTAAGTCCAAAGAATCTTCTTTGAAAAGATTTAAAAGACACACTTTGATTAAGGAAAACAAAAACATAAGTAAAGAATATACAGAAAGAGTCAGGACAATGTTATAGCAGAGAATATATGAAATGCCAGTAAATTTGAACATTTCTGTAAAGGGGACCATTTTCTAGCTCCTAAAGTTTACCAAAACTGACACAAGAGAAAATCATTTAAGGTCATCATGTCTGCCCTTGGCATTCTCGGAACGCCCTGGCCTCAGAATGCAGCCTCTGTAGTCCATGGTAACCTGTGGAGTGGGGGCGGGGCTGAGGGAGGTTGGAACACTGCCCTCACTGAGGGAGTGGGTGTGGCCATCTCTGCTGTGACTGAACAAAGGGCAGGGGAGCAGGTGGCCCAGGGCAGGGCCCTCAGAGCCCGGCAGGCCCAGTGGAGTGTCACAAGCATTTAGGCCAAGGCTAAAGCGCGCCTTCTTTGTCTGCACAGGTGCCCAAACTCTCACCTTTCCACTCAGGCCGCCCTCTTACTTGAAGTGTGTGTGGAACCTGTCCGCGCAGTACACATCGCTGCACAGCTGAGCATAGGTCTGGGAACCTTAGCTTCCAGCCAGGTGACCGAAGTTCACAGGCAGATTGGTCCCTGGGACACACGCGGAGAGGCTCCTGCCCGTGACACAGGCCGCCCACTGCCCCTGCCTCAGATCGGGGGCCGCAAAGCAGCCCTGTCTGAGTCCCCTGCCTCTAGAGGGAGTATTGGACCAACACTTGTAGAAAACGGGGTCCCTGCGGGCCACTCATTGGAGGGAGACACATAAATCTTGGCCGACTTTCTGCTGAATCTTACGAGCGTTCACACCTAAGCCTCTTACAAGGTCAGCTGTTTAGCTAAACATGAGCTCATGATCTAAATTTACACAATAATGAAGAAAGCATCTACAAGGGGAGACAATCAGCAAAAACAATCAATACCAGAATTAGATTCCCAAGGCCATCCATCAGATGTAGGAATAATCGGGTGCAAGGCAGAAAATATACATCAAACTGGAACTGAAACAAGGCACAAGGATGTTTTCAAAGACTGGTAGGATCTCTAAAACATTTTTAAAGGACATGTCATTGATAAAGCTAAATACTCAAAGGTTGTGTAATACAACAGATTAATCATTGAGAAGAGTGAAATTATGCTGTTTTGAAAACTATGGCAGGTCAGATTTTCTGCCTAATTATAGAAGAAGATTTCTCTACAAAATACACATTATTTCAAAGACTTATTGGCTGTGAAATAAGTTAAGGGTATTTCCAATGGCTTGTCTGCAAAGAAAGGTGAGATGTAGGGAATCACAGAAAGTCGAGGGCAAAATAGGTCAATATATACATTGCTTTATGGGGAACTAAGCCTTAGGCCAGCAACAATGGAGAGGACCTGACCCTTAGAAACGTACAAGTAAGCTGGAATCTTCAAAAGTTCAAATCTTTATAAGTAAAATATTTATTAAAATGAATAACCAAGTGTTTTAATTGACATCAGAATATGAAAACAATAAACCCTGAGAACATAGAAAAAAGATAAATAAAGATATGAGCAGAACTTAATACAACAGAAAACGTATAAAATTGAGGTGATTTAGTAAGTCCAAAGAATCTTCTTTGAAAAGATTTAAAAGACACACTTTGATAAAGGAAAACAAAAACATAAGTAAAGAATACACAGAAAGAGTCAGGACAATGTTAGAGCAGAGAATATATGAAATGCCAGTAACTTTGAACATTTCTGTAAAGGGGACCATTTCCTAGCTCCTAAAGTTTACCAAAACTGACACAAGAGGAAATCATTTAAGGTCATCATGTCTGCCCTTGGCATTCTCGGAATTACCTGGCCTCAGAATGCAGCCTCTGTAGTCCATGGTAACCTGCGGAGAGGGGACGGGGCTGAGGGAGGTTGGAACACTGCCCTCACTGAGGGAGTGGGTGTAGCCATCTCTGCTGTGACTGAACAAAGGGCAGGGGAGCAGGGGGCCCAGGGCAGGGCCCTCAGAGCCCGGCAGCCCCAGTGGAGTCTCACAAGCATTTAGGCCCCGGACAAAGGGTGCCTTGTTTGTCTGCACAGCTGCCCAAACTCTCACCTTTCCACTCAGGCCGCCCTCTTACTTGAAGTGTGTGTGGAACCTGTCCGCACAGTACATCTCGCTGCACAGTTGAGCATAGGTCTGGGCATCGTAGCTTCCTGCCAGGTGACCGAAGTTCGCAGGCAGATTGGTCCCTGGGACACACGCGGAGAGGCTCCTGCCCAGGCCACAGGCCGCCCACTGCCCCTGCCTCAGATCGGGGGCCGCAAAGCAGCCCTGTCCGAGTCCCCTGCCTCTAGAGGGAGTATTGGACCAACACTTGTAGAAAACGGGGTCCCTGCGGGCCACTCACTGGAGGGACACAAATAAATCTTGGCCGACTTTCTGCTGAATCTTACGAGCGTTCACACCTAAGCCTCTTACAAGGTCAGCTGTTTAGCTAAACATGAGCTCATGATCTAAATTTACACAATAATGAAGAAAGCATCTACAAGGGGAGACAATCAGCAAAAACAATCAATACCAGAATTAGATTCCCAAGGCCATCCATCAGATGTAGGAATAATCGGGTGCAAGGCAGAAAATATACATCAAACTGGAACTGAAACAAGGCACAAGGATGTTTTCAAAGACTGGTAGGATCTCTAAAACATTTTTAAAGGACATGTCATTGATAAAGCTAAATACTCAAAGGTTGTGTAATACAACAGATTAATCATTGAGAAGAGTGAAATTATGCTGTTTTGAAAACTATGGCAGGCCAGATTTTCTGCCTAATTATAGAAGAAGATTTCTCTACAAAATACACATTATTTCAAAGACTTATTGGCTGTGAAATAAGTTAAGGGTATTTCCAATGGCTTGTCTGCAAAGAAAGGTGAGATGTAGGGGATCACAGAAAGTCGAGGGCAAAATAGGTCAATATATACATTGCTATATGGGGAACTAAGCCTTAGGCCAGCAACAATGGAGAGGACCTGACCCTTAGAAACTTACAAGTAAGCTGGAATCTTCAAAAGTTCAAATCTTTATAAGTA
The DNA here is from genome assembly GCF_964341445.2 of Mesoplodon mirus. Taxonomy (NCBI): domain Eukaryota; kingdom Metazoa; phylum Chordata; class Mammalia; order Artiodactyla; family Ziphiidae; genus Mesoplodon; species Mesoplodon mirus. Next base: position 5,468 of record NW_028293763.1, on the reverse strand, counting down.
AAACGTTTTATTAAAATGAATAACCAAGAGTTTTAATTGACATCAGAAGATGAAAACAATAAACCCTGAGAACATAGAACAAAGATAAATAAAGATATGAGCAGAACTTAATACAACAGAAAACGTATAACATTGAGGTGATTTAGTAAGTCCAAAGAATCTTCTTTGAAAAGATTTAAAAGACACACTTTGATTAAGGAAAACAAAAACATAAGTAAAGAATATACAGAAAGAGTCAGGACAATGTTATAGCAGAGAATATATGAAATGCCAGTAAATTTGAACATTTCTGTAAAGGGGACCATTTTCTAGCTCCTAAAGTTTACCAAAACTGACACAAGAGAAAATCATTTAAGGTCATCATGTCTGCCCTTGGCATTCTCGGAACGCCCTGGCCTCAGAATGCAGCCTCTGTAGTCCATGGTAACCTGTGGAGTGGGGGCGGGGCTGAGGGAGGTTGGAACACTGCCCTCACTGAGGGAGTGGGTGTGGCCATCTCTGCTGTGACTGAACAAAGGGCAGGGGAGCAGGTGGCCCAGGGCAGGGCCCTCAGAGCCCGGCAGGCCCAGTGGAGTGTCACAAGCATTTAGGCCAAGGCTAAAGCGCGCCTTCTTTGTCTGCACAGGTGCCCAAACTCTCACCTTTCCACTCAGGCCGCCCTCTTACTTGAAGTGTGTGTGGAACCTGTCCGCGCAGTACACATCGCTGCACAGCTGAGCATAGGTCTGGGAACCTTAGCTTCCAGCCAGGTGACCGAAGTTCACAGGCAGATTGGTCCCTGGGACACACGCGGAGAGGCTCCTGCCCGTGACACAGGCCGCCCACTGCCCCTGCCTCAGATCGGGGGCCGCAAAGCAGCCCTGTCTGAGTCCCCTGCCTCTAGAGGGAGTATTGGACCAACACTTGTAGAAAACGGGGTCCCTGCGGGCCACTCATTGGAGGGAGACACATAAATCTTGGCCGACTTTCTGCTGAATCTTACGAGCGTTCACACCTAAGCCTCTTACAAGGTCAGCTGTTTAGCTAAACATGAGCTCATGATCTAAATTTACACAATAATGAAGAAAGCATCTACAAGGGGAGACAATCAGCAAAAACAATCAATACCAGAATTAGATTCCCAAGGCCATCCATCAGATGTAGGAATAATCGGGTGCAAGGCAGAAAATATACATCAAACTGGAACTGAAACAAGGCACAAGGATGTTTTCAAAGACTGGTAGGATCTCTAAAACATTTTTAAAGGACATGTCATTGATAAAGCTAAATACTCAAAGGTTGTGTAATACAACAGATTAATCATTGAGAAGAGTGAAATTATGCTGTTTTGAAAACTATGGCAGGTCAGATTTTCTGCCTAATTATAGAAGAAGATTTCTCTACAAAATACACATTATTTCAAAGACTTATTGGCTGTGAAATAAGTTAAGGGTATTTCCAATGGCTTGTCTGCAAAGAAAGGTGAGATGTAGGGAATCACAGAAAGTCGAGGGCAAAATAGGTCAATATATACATTGCTTTATGGGGAACTAAGCCTTAGGCCAGCAACAATGGAGAGGACCTGACCCTTAGAAACGTACAAGTAAGCTGGAATCTTCAAAAGTTCAAATCTTTATAAGTAAAATATTTATTAAAATGAATAACCAAGTGTTTTAATTGACATCAGAATATGAAAACAATAAACCCTGAGAACATAGAAAAAAGATAAATAAAGATATGAGCAGAACTTAATACAACAGAAAACGTATAAAATTGAGGTGATTTAGTAAGTCCAAAGAATCTTCTTTGAAAAGATTTAAAAGACACACTTTGATAAAGGAAAACAAAAACATAAGTAAAGAATACACAGAAAGAGTCAGGACAATGTTAGAGCAGAGAATATATGAAATGCCAGTAACTTTGAACATTTCTGTAAAGGGGACCATTTCCTAGCTCCTAAAGTTTACCAAAACTGACACAAGAGGAAATCATTTAAGGTCATCATGTCTGCCCTTGGCATTCTCGGAATTACCTGGCCTCAGAATGCAGCCTCTGTAGTCCATGGTAACCTGCGGAGAGGGGACGGGGCTGAGGGAGGTTGGAACACTGCCCTCACTGAGGGAGTGGGTGTAGCCATCTCTGCTGTGACTGAACAAAGGGCAGGGGAGCAGGGGGCCCAGGGCAGGGCCCTCAGAGCCCGGCAGCCCCAGTGGAGTCTCACAAGCATTTAGGCCCCGGACAAAGGGTGCCTTGTTTGTCTGCACAGCTGCCCAAACTCTCACCTTTCCACTCAGGCCGCCCTCTTACTTGAAGTGTGTGTGGAACCTGTCCGCACAGTACATCTCGCTGCACAGTTGAGCATAGGTCTGGGCATCGTAGCTTCCTGCCAGGTGACCGAAGTTCGCAGGCAGATTGGTCCCTGGGACACACGCGGAGAGGCTCCTGCCCAGGCCACAGGCCGCCCACTGCCCCTGCCTCAGATCGGGGGCCGCAAAGCAGCCCTGTCCGAGTCCCCTGCCTCTAGAGGGAGTATTGGACCAACACTTGTAGAAAACGGGGTCCCTGCGGGCCACTCACTGGAGGGACACAAATAAATCTTGGCCGACTTTCTGCTGAATCTTACGAGCGTTCACACCTAAGCCTCTTACAAGGTCAGCTGTTTAGCTAAACATGAGCTCATGATCTAAATTTACACAATAATGAAGAAAGCATCTACAAGGGGAGACAATCAGCAAAAACAATCAATACCAGAATTAGATTCCCAAGGCCATCCATCAGATGTAGGAATAATCGGGTGCAAGGCAGAAAATATACATCAAACTGGAACTGAAACAAGGCACAAGGATGTTTTCAAAGACTGGTAGGATCTCTAAAACATTTTTAAAGGACATGTCATTGATAAAGCTAAATACTCAAAGGTTGTGTAATACAACAGATTAATCATTGAGAAGAGTGAAATTATGCTGTTTTGAAAACTATGGCAGGCCAGATTTTCTGCCTAATTATAGAAGAAGATTTCTCTACAAAATACACATTATTTCAAAGACTTATTGGCTGTGAAATAAGTTAAGGGTATTTCCAATGGCTTGTCTGCAAAGAAAGGTGAGATGTAGGGGATCACAGAAAGTCGAGGGCAAAATAGGTCAATATATACATTGCTATATGGGGAACTAAGCCTTAGGCCAGCAACAATGGAGAGGACCTGACCCTTAGAAACTTACAAGTAAGCTGGAATCTTCAAAAGTTCAAATCTTTATAAGTAAAACGTTTTATTAAAATGAATAACCAAGAGTTTTAATTGACATCAGAAGATGAAAACAATAAACCCTGAGAACATAGAACAAAGATAAATAAAGATATGAGCAGAACTTAATACAACAGAAAACGTATAACATTGAGGTGATTTAGTAAGTCCAAAGAATCTTCTTTGAAAAGATTTAAAAGACACACTTTGATTAAGGAAAACAAAAACATAAGTAAAGAATATACAGAAAGAGTCAGGACAATGTTATAGCAGAGAATATATGAAATGCCAGTAAATTTGAACATTTCTGTAAAGGGGACCATTTTCTAGCTCCTAAAGTTTACCAAAACTGACACAAGAGAAAATCATTTAAGGTCATCATGTCTGCCCTTGGCATTCTCGGAACGCCCTGGCCTCAGAATGCAGCCTCTGTAGTCCATGGTAACCTGTGGAGTGGGGGCGGGGCTGAGGGAGGTTGGAACACTGCCCTCACTGAGGGAGTGGGTGTGGCCATCTCTGCTGTGACTGAACAAAGGGCAGGGGAGCAGGTGGCCCAGGGCAGGGCCCTCAGAGCCCGGCAGGCCCAGTGGAGTGTCACAAGCATTTAGGCCAAGGCTAAAGCGCGCCTTCTTTGTCTGCACAGGTGCCCAAACTCTCACCTTTCCACTCAGGCCGCCCTCTTACTTGAAGTGTGTGTGGAACCTGTCCGCGCAGTACACATCGCTGCACAGCTGAGCATAGGTCTGGGAACCTTAGCTTCCAGCCAGGTGACCGAAGTTCACAGGCAGATTGGTCCCTGGGACACACGCGGAGAGGCTCCTGCCCGTGACACAGGCCGCCCACTGCCCCTGCCTCAGATCGGGGGCCGCAAAGCAGCCCTGTCTGAGTCCCCTGCCTCTAGAGGGAGTATTGGACCAACACTTGTAGAAAACGGGGTCCCTGCGGGCCACTCATTGGAGGGAGACACATAAATCTTGGCCGACTTTCTGCTGAATCTTACGAGCGTTCACACCTAAGCCTCTTACAAGGTCAGCTGTTTAGCTAAACATGAGCTCATGATCTAAATTTACACAATAATGAAGAAAGCATCTACAAGGGGAGACAATCAGCAAAAACAATCAATACCAGAATTAGATTCCCAAGGCCATCCATCAGATGTAGGAATAATCGGGTGCAAGGCAGAAAATATACATCAAACTGGAACTGAAACAAGGCACAAGGATGTTTTCAAAGACTGGTAGGATCTCTAAAACATTTTTAAAGGACATGTCATTGATAAAGCTAAATACTCAAAGGTTGTGTAATACAACAGATTAATCATTGAGAAGAGTGAAATTATGCTGTTTTGAAAACTATGGCAGGTCAGATTTTCTGCCTAATTATAGAAGAAGATTTCTCTACAAAATACACATTATTTCAAAGACTTATTGGCTGTGAAATAAGTTAAGGGTATTTCCAATGGCTTGTCTGCAAAGAAAGGTGAGATGTAGGGAATCACAGAAAGTCGAGGGCAAAATAGGTCAATATATACATTGCTTTATGGGGAACTAAGCCTTAGGCCAGCAACAATGGAGAGGACCTGACCCTTAGAAACGTACAAGTAAGCTGGAATCTTCAAAAGTTCAAATCTTTATAAGTAAAATATTTATTAAAATGAATAACCAAGTGTTTTAATTGACATCAGAATATGAAAACAATAAACCCTGAGAACATAGAAAAAAGATAAATAAAGATATGAGCAGAACTTAATACAACAGAAAACGTATAAAATTGAGGTGATTTAGTAAGTCCAAAGAATCTTCTTTGAAAAGATTTAAAAGACACACTTTGATAAAGGAAAACAAAAACATAAGTAAAGAATACACAGAAAGAGTCAGGACAATGTTAGAGCAGAGAATATATGAAATGCCAGTAACTTTGAACATTTCTGTAAAGGGGACCATTTCCTAGCTCCTAAAGTTTACCAAAACTGACACAAGAGGAAATCATTTAAGGTCATCATGTCTGCCCTTGGCATTCTCGGAATTACCTGGCCTCAGAATGCAGCCTCTGTAGTCCATGGTAACCTGCGGAGAGGGGACGGGGCTGAGGGAGGTTGGAACACTGCCCTCACTGAGGGAGTGGGTGTAGCCATCTCTGCTGTGACTGAACAAAGGGCAGGGGAGCAGGGGGCCCAGGGCAGGGCCCTCAGAGCCCGGCAGCCCCAGTGGAGTCTCACAAGCATTTAGGCCCCGGACAAAGGGTG